>NC_043998.1:11067500-11367500 GCF_902150065.1 Myripristis murdjan
AGTGTTTTACCCACAACTGACCACCAACTGTGCCTAATAACAATAATGATAAAGTTAACATCCTTGGCAAAAACCAATAACACTAACAATATAGTTTTACGTAAATGCACAAACACAGATGTCAAAGTGCTTTAGAGAGGAATAACAATAGTGCTTAAATATATCAAATCATGACGTCACAGGGAAGTATTTTCAGCTCAATTGTTCAGTTTTAATCCGGTCAGTAATATAGCTCTGTTCAGCATTTCTTCAGCAGACATTTTCCCTCAGTGAAGAATGACACAAACGCTACGGTACCTGGTCAAAATGTCGCGGTTTTCAATCAGTTCTGACTTCAGTGTCGCAGCAGCTGTTCATCTCTTGCAGCTCTCCGTTTACGGGAAACCACATCACTTTCTCTTTCTCTTTCACGGAGTTGAAGTTGGTGCGCAGTTCCTTCCAGTTTGATGTATTGTCATGGAGTAACCACAAGGTGGCAGTGTTGCTTGATTGTTGAGAGCTGAGTCCTCTCAGTACCTTTGCCCTGCAAAACTCTACTGCTCGAGGTGTGACGGGTCTGTGACACCACGTGATCATTGCTGACTTTTACAGGGTTTCTGATTCGTTTCATTATATTAAAAGGAACAAGAGGCAGCAGAAAAGTGAAAACGTAAAAAATAAATAAATTAAAAGTTGAATGGAAGATGATTTAAGACTATTTGGGATTACTTCCTGGAGGTAAGAGTCTACTTTTGGAAGTTACACCACTACAAAATAATATGAAGATTTCAAACATGATCTAAAGGATTACAAAGTGAAAAGGACTGAGGCTGTACACAAACAAGACTGGAGGACTGGTTCCTTAGTTCAGTTACTATCAGCAAGTGACCACTGCACTGTTTGGGTCATAGTAATAATAAAGCTTGCGAAGTCATTAATTTCAGGTGGTTTTGCATCGATCAGCATCAGCATAGCCAACAGGAATAAAGGCAAGATACATGCATTTAATCATTTATTGATTGATCGATTGATATATGATTTTGTTTTGCAGTGTCAAGAAAAACAGACAATCACATGTGAGAACCACAAATTCAAAAAACTAACAAGGAACAAAGACAAGATAGGAACAACATTAAGGATGTGGGGGGTGCAAGACACTGGCATCACAGAGGATTTGACGACAAAATGAACTAATTTCTAACAATTTCTTGAAGTTAGTGGGTCCTTGAGGGACTTCCAGGGGCGTCCTCAGAAAAACAAGGAAACACTTTCATTCACCACAAATTATTGCGATACAAAAAAAAATGTATGCGAGATAATTTTAACATTTTATTTTGCCACTTTGAATCTTTCTGTCTGTGTTCAAGTACAGATACAAATCAAAATATCTTTTCATATCAAGGTCAACAGGGTATGAAGGCACTCTTCCAGTGGGGGTCCAAAACTCAATGCTCCAATAAACCTTACTGAAAGTCACCTTGGGGGTCTGAAACATGGAAAAAATAAGTGATTTTAGAGACTGTCTTTTCATGCAATGGAAACTGGGCACACCACAAGATGTCTTCCAATATAATGAAGTGAGCTTGAAACTTTGTGGAGTTTGCATGAAGGCTCACGCAGGCTCTCATCTCTTCGTACCTCCATCATCAGATGAGATCCTGTAGAGTTATGCACTCCCACTCTTCTTCCCCTGAGAAAAATATAGTACTCTGATCAAGACAGTGAAGTAATCTGAACTGGTGTCAACAATGGAAAGATTGCAACATAAGTGACTGAAGGTGATAGGTAGATAGGACCCAGTTGCAGGACCCAACACTGATGGAGAAGTGTGTGTGTGTGTGTGTGTGTGTGTGTGTGTGTGTGTGTGTGTGGGGGGGGGGGGGGGGGGGGGGGGGGGGGGGCAATCAAATGAGCCCCTGTCCTCTCCTTTATAATGCGCTGTGTGAAGGCACGTAATGAACGTTTACACAAGTGACGTGGAAGAAGAGAGCAGCAGCATCACACACTCAGGACAATGAGGCCAGTCTTGGCTGCTGGAATGTTGCTGGAGCTACCTGCCATCCATCCATCCATCCATGCATCTATCCTCATACTTGTCTTCCTCAGTCCCCCGTCTTTCCATTACCTACCTGCCTCGCATCTTTTTTTCCAGCTCTGTCACCATCTGTTAAAGTTATTGATTTTTACGAGCAAATATAAATTTAACTGTGAAGCCCCCATTTTTAATGAATGTTTTTACCTCAAAGGATAATCCTCGCCATATTCATATAAAAACATGTTTATTTTGCAACTTTCGACTCCATCACTTACTGATGCAACAACACACTAGAGATTAAAACAAAATCCGGTTCATGAAAGCTTTTACAATTTGCTGTTCTAAACGCCCAGTGTCTGGCAAGGATATGTGTGGAATCAGGATTTCCGTTAGAAAAAATTGGCACCGGACAACGTGACCAGGAGGTTTTTAATTTACCGGACAAATGTTTGAAATTCCGGTCAAATATTATCTGAATTTATTGAGCTTAAAATTATATGCAGGCTATATAAGAATGATATCAAGGCATGTCAGTTTATAGCATAATCCTTGAAAAGTAAGCTATATCAAATAAAATGAGTGCCGTCAATTGACTCACGTGCGTAACTTCTAAAATAAATAAATAAATATTGCACAAGCCTGTGCTCTTTTAACATGAACATTGCATACAATTGCAAACAATTGCAACTACAATTTGCAAACAAAAAAAAACTGGCTCACACCATTTTAATAACAAGGCATGTTGCCAACTTGAAATCAAATAGATGCAATAAAAACTTAATTCAGCAGCTGAATTAAAATCAAAAGTCTCAAGTGTCTCTCCGCAACTTGCAATGCGCATCAGTCTGGTAACCTTGTTCTCCCCCATGCGACTTCGCTACGTTGTTTTGATCCAGTTCTGCAGAGAAAAACCCCTCTCTCTTTCCCTCTCTCTCTCTCTGGTACACTGGAGACAGGGATCAGGCAGGCTATTTTTTTTTTTTAAATAAATAAATAAATAAAATTATGTGAAAATTGACTGTTTTAATAAAATTCAAATTGTGCTTAGAGGGAATATTTTCACTGGACATTTAAAAATTACCGGACTTTGGCAGATTTTAGGCTACCAGTCGTATTCCGGTGATTACCGGATAACGGAAACCCAGTGTGGTAACCAGTTACAGAGTCAAGCAAATGACACATGAACATGCTCACAATGTTACCAACAAAATGTTGGAATTTACCATGAGATCTGAACTATTCGGACGTGCCACAGGGTGATGCAAACACACAGCAATGTCACCAGCTAGCCTACATGGTCAATGAAATGACACACAAACATGCCCAACTGCCCATCAGGCTACGCACCAAAGTGATAAACGTCAGAGAACACCTCTTTTTCATAACACCTGCAATAGCCTAAATCGATGAAACATGCCAGGTCAATCAACTGAAGTTGTATTTCCACCCATTTTGATTGGCACAATGCAGATGAAAGAACAAACTAATGTTAACGTTCCCGTGCTAGCTTGCCAGCTAACGACGTTAACGGTAGCTAGCTGTCAAGTGAATGACTTGCTGTTGCCGCTGAACATTTCAAGCGAGCTTGCTACGTAGCTACTCGTGTTGGGCATGCGTCTTCTGAAAAGCTGATTCGCAGACAGCTTATTTTCCATTCAAAACGCCCACATAAGGAAAACTACAAAACTACTGTAAATATTCGGTATCACAGAGCGCATGCGCACGTCAAGCTGTCACCTTTCCAGCATTTCGCTAGCAAATTGAGATAGATACATGTATATAGGCAGCGGTTTGCAACCAAAATGATAGAAATAAGGTATATTATAAAAGGACACACTAGGAGACCATCATTTTAAAGATTTTAATTGAAGGGCTTGGGCATGCGCTGCATTTATAGCTTATTATGACCACTGGTTGACCGCCCTGGTTTGACTGACAGGTGATCAGGTTGGGTTTCCATTACGCTGCCAAACGGTGCCAATCTCCTTTGATCTGACATCAGTTGTGACGGGACAGTCGATATGGAGATACATTTATGTGCTGATTGAAATTATAGCATTGAGTAGTGTTTTTTGTGGGTATTTAATGCATTGTTAATGTACCTGACAATCTGTGAGGTTTTGGCACGCCGGTCAGCCAAAATTCCACTACGCCGGCCCCGCTGCGCCTTGTGATGAAAGTAGACGTGGTTTCAGATGGCGAGCTTTGGGCGCACCTCGGCGAAGCATTTTGGCACGAAAATGTCACTGCGCCAAGCTGAATCTGTCGGCACCTCCCCTTGCCGCGGCGCCACTCCCATCTCAGCACACGTCGGTCTGCGAAAATACAAAACTGTGCGCCCCTCGGGTTGCGCTGGTCCAAAATAGCTCTGCGCGGGGTGTGCCTCACTGCGCCGGGAAAATAGAGCCCTATATCTTTCTCAGACATTTTAGTGGTTTTATTAGGGTTGGGAACGATTAACCGATATGACCGGATAAACGATTTTACAGGCAAGAGATACGGCTGTGTCGGTAGCAGACTCCTCAATCGATACGAATCCGCCATGAATCCTTAGATGAATCGATTGTAGAGTTGCGGATCGGATATCGCGAGACTGGGAGTCGGTTGCCTGAGGCTTTACAGTTTTCATCTCTAAACAACGCGAGAGCTCACGAAATGACTCTCGCGCATGCTCTGTAACGTTAAGGGGCTTTAACATAGCGCGTGTTCGGCACAGACCTCGGCCGCTGCAGCCGTTCATGTGTATGTGATCGCGGGACGCAAGGGCGCAGCGCGGAGCTGGCTCGCGCCCTGTGAGGTCAAATCTGGGTGGCACAACCCCTCCAGTCGTTTCACCTGCACTACCAAGAAAAAATTACAACAACTGCACCGGCACCGTACGAGTCCAAAAGGCAAAGAAAATTTCCAGGTTACAGCAGCGCACTGACATAGATTGTGTAACGAAGTGAAGAGTTGCCACTCCAGCTCTATTTTCACTGGCTAACAGCAGCACACTGTCTTAGCTTGTCTATTCAGAGAAGAGGTATCACTTTGGCTTATTTTTCATATTCAATCTGTGTTATCACAGGCATACTCCTGCTCATTCATTGGTAGTTGAATTGTTAGGTCTCTTTGATAAGTAATTTACATTTTTAAAACAAATAATAATTTAACATATTGTTAAATTATTTAACATATTGTTAAATTACTGGAGTCAAACTTACTGGTAAACATCTACTCCTTCAAGATAATTTATTATGTTCTACAACTCATAAACATACACTAACACTACATACCGAGTGTTTGAGAAGCATATTTCCTCTGTGCTACAAAAGATCCGAAGTAAAAAGGGCTCTCTTGCTGTCATGGGTCCGGACAGAACCGCCACTGGGTCCGTGCCCGGACCGCTGTCCACCATTTGGTGATGCCCGGTCTACATCAACAAATGTTACCTATCGTATTGTTTTTACACTGTATCGAATCGTATCGTTCTTAAACCGTATCGAATCGTATCAACCGTTCTGTATTAAAAATATATCGTTTTTGAATCGAATCGTAATCCGTGTATCTAGATATGTATCGAATCGGCCTCATGCCAGAGATTGCCAACCCTACTATTTACTGTAGAATTCAAATGAGCTGGCTGTCTTCTCTTAATGGGCTGGTTGTCACAGTTGTCCAGTTTTGTCAGGAATGTTAAAGTTGTCAAACTGACTGTGCCTTACAGCTGCCTACCTTGATGTTCAGGCTGCTTGGTGCTCTCCTCCAGAGCTTCTATTCCCTCTCCCTGTTCTTCCATGTTTGTCTTTTCTTCCTCAGAGTGTTGGTCTTTCAGTTTACTTTGGTTTTGTTGATGATGTTGCTCCCTCTCCTGAAGTTTTTTCTCTTTCTCAAGCTGTTTCTCCTTTTCCTGTAGTTGTTTCTCCTCAAGTTCTTTCTCTTCTCCCTTAATTTGTTTCTCTTCCTCAAGTTCTTTCTCATCTTCTTTAAGTTGTTTATCCTCGTTAAGTTCTTTCTCTTTCTCTTGAAGTTGTTTCTGCTCAACTTCATTCTCCTCTTCCTTGAGTTGTTTCTCATCTTCAAGTTGTTTCTCATCTTCTTCAAGTTGTTTCTCCTCTTCAAGTTGTTTCTGCTCTTCAGACAAAAGGGGCTCTAGCAAAACAGACTGAGAGTGTTCAGGTTTGTCTTTCAGCTTTCTTAGTTCCTCCAGTTCATGTTTTAACTTCTTAGTCTCTGTCTTCATTTCCTTAAGTTGTTGCTCCTTTTCCTGAAGTTGTTGCTCCTTTTCCTGAAGCTGTCGGTCCTTTTCTTGACAATGTATGTAGCCACTGAACCATTGCAAGAATGCTGGTAAGTTCCATGTAGACACATATGATGATGATTTTGGAAGATCCATCTGCACCAAAAATAAAAAAAAAAGCATCAGCACCAAACCTTTTAGCCACCTAATATATAAGGTAACTATGCAACTTTATTTACTGCAGTAAATAAAGTAAACTCAGTCTAAACCACAACCATCAACCTCAAAGCAATTAAAGTTTCTCAATTCTTTTATACAATTCTGAACAAAACATTTTGCTAAAATGCTAACAAAAGAAAACAAACTATCATATTTATCATATTTTCATACTTCACTGTTATAGTGCTCTGTTAATCTGACTTTAAACATATTCTTCAGTCTTGGAGCTCTTGCCGATGATCAAATTATCATTTCTGTTTTTTTTTTTTTGTTTTTTTTTTTTATGTAATATAGGACGGGAGTGATCTGGGATACATGGTTTGGGATCTTCAGTAATAAGGGCAACAACTGTATCAGGTTTCCAATTTTAGGCAAATGTTTCCCTCATTTAGCATAACACTGGTTTTCCAGGAAAATAACATCTTTAATATCAGAGAAAGGTAAATTTAAAATAAAATTTACAGATACCTCTGAGATTTAGTTTTAGCAGTAGGTAGTATTTTTGGCATGAAAACAGGATCATGTGTCAGTAACTGGATCTTTACACCATGTAAACACATGGTAAATGTATGAAAGCCCCTATGCGCACCCGCCGATAATTGGCCTGTACCAGGGACACGCAGGGACGTGCGCTTCAGGCGTGCCAGGATATGTGCCCCTAGACGCGCACCGACATAGGGCGGTCAGTTCTGCACAACAAGGACAGTTGACTCCTTTTTTCCTTTTACTTGTGTGGATTTGTGTGCGTGAGTGAGCCAGGTAAGCTTACATTTATGTTCACTCCACTGTAGAGTAATTTAATTTCAACCAAATGTGTAACTTTGTGTGTCTTCCTGTTCATTGTTATTGATTGCTGGTGCTGTGATATAATGTGTTCATTAAGATCTGTGTAACCTCAGCTCAGTTATATTCGTAACTGCTGTTCTCTGAATAACTGTATTGTTCTAATTGTGAGGAGCTGGTTACTTCAGTTAGTCTAAAATTGGAGATTATATTCATAATATTGTAAATTCATTTATTCTGGAAAATGTGCTTAAGATGTTATTTTGTTTCCTTAATTTGCAGAACCACACACATGTACACACCTGTAATCCCTTTTGTCAATAAATCCTCTCTACACTGACTCTCTGGCCAGAGTCATCACTCTGTAGTTGTCCTGCTCAACTAAACCAGTGTGTCCCAGAGGTCCCCTCAGAAACTCAAAACACAGTGTGACTACCTGTTCAAGAACCTGTCTGACTGCATTTTCATTGCGTGGGCAGTCCAAAAGTCCCTTGGTCTCATAGAAGAGACAGTCCACAACCAGTTTGACAGAGCTGCTGTTCACCAGTCTGCTGCTGTCTGCCACAGTGAGCTCTGGGTTGAAGGTGTGGTGCATCACCACCAGGATCACTGGTTTACATCCAAACAGTTCTGTTCAACAACACAGATCATCCAGTTTGCCACAAAAACACAAACAGTACAGTTCATGTCACTTTGCGTGCAATGAATGCCAATTCTCTGAGCACTAATACCTGTGATTTCTACATGTTTACCTGAGATGCTGGATAATGCTGCAGTTATGTCAGTCCCGGGGCGACTGACGATGGGACAGAAGACAATGATGACATCACTTTTGTCAGGTGAGTCTACCTCAGTTGCACCTCCTTGGATGAGTTGCTGAACAAATTTCTGATGAGAATCCAGAGCGTTGAAGGTGACGTGTGTGAAACCTTCCCATTTTTACTGTTTCTGAAAGAGAAAAGCTTGATATAGTCAGAGGTAAATTTTACTGCTACAACCAGCATTGCTAAAGCTCAAGAAAAAAAAAATGTGAGAGACTGATTCTAATCTGTAATGTCCAAATGTCAAAACTTCTGTTAAGAGTTTATCTGATCACTGATACTAAATAAACATATCTAGGTACACGATGGTGCTAAGACTTATTGTGGGTTTATATGTGTGGATGTTCAAAGTCAAGTCAAATCAAAGTGTCTTTATTTTTCTCCAGTGGGAGAAATTTGTCTCGGACAGAGGGGTCTGCTGCAGACAGGCCCCTCTGTCCGAGACAAATGTTACACTCATTCTTGAGAATTTGGATAAAACAGGTCTAAATTTTGAAAATAAAAAAATCAAACAATAAGAAATCTATACTTACACTATATTACCAAAAGTATTCGCTCACCCATTCAAATGATCAGAATCAGGTGTCCTAATCACTTGGCCTGGCCACAGGTGTATAAAATCAAGCACTCAGGCATGCAGACTGTGAAACAAGACATTTGTGAAAGAATGGGCCGCTCTCAGGAGCTCAGTGAATTCCAGCGTGGAACTGTCATAGGATGCCACCTGTGCAACAAATCCAGTCGTGAAATTTCCTCGCTCCTAAATATTCCACAGTCAACTGTCAGCTCTATTATAACAAAATGGAAGCGTTTGGGAACAACAGCAACTCAGCCACGAAGTGGTAGGCCACGTAAAGTGACGGAGAGGGGTCAGCGGATGCTGAAGCGCATAGTGCAAAGAGGTCGCCGACTTTCTGCACAGTCAATTGCTACAGAGCTACAAACTTCATGTGACCTTCAGATTAGCCCAAGTACAGTACGCAGAGAGCTTCATGGAATGGGTTTCCATGGCCGAGCAGCTGCAGCCAAGCCACACATCACCAAGTGCAATGCAAAGCGTCGGATGCAATGGTGTAAAGCACGCCGCCACTGGCCTCTAGAGCAGTGGAGACGCGTTCTCTGGAGTGATGAATCACGCTTTTCCATCTGGCAATCTGATGGACGAGTCTGGGTTTGGAGGTTGCCAGGAGAACGGTACATTTGAGAATGGACGCAAATTATTTTTTACTTTTTTTGGTGGGTTAGATGTAAACCACAACCAAACCCAAATTAAAAACGACCTGGTGCACCTTACATACTCCAGGGGGTATTCCACAAAGGGAGCTAAGCTAAAAAGCCATAACGCTTATTTCAAGACTTCCGGCTCATAACCGGATGATAAACCAAGAGATGCAATCAACTTTTACTGGCTGTCACTGCTGACAATATGTAGTTGAGGAGTTAAGGTCCACTACTTTGTCCAATTCTGATCCTAATTCAATGAATCCGGCATTGTAGCTGGATCCTCCTCCAAAGGCTAGTATTTTTGTTTGTTGCTTCATAAGTTTGTTATTGCCTGGTGGTCTCACCTACTAGACATTTAGTTGTTCTCAATTTAGGGCATGATGAAATAAGTTTATAAAGAGATTTAATCCACTGTTTGACAAGATGGGATGAGCCCTCAGCCCACACTTCTCACACCACACATGCTCTCTAGATCCATCACTACGGTATCTCCTATTGTCATAATGATGATTTGTAAATAACTGTGACTTGTTTCAAGTTGATATAAAGTTGATATAAAGCTTTGACTAAAGCCACCATCCCTTGAAATCTCCTAAACAACTGTCAAACCAAAAACACATTAACTCATTACATTCTCTATTGATCATTAATAATCAACAAAAACAGGTTACTTCATAGTCTGGGTTGAGGGTTGCTCCCCTCAACCCAGACTACACTGTGCCAAACAGCAGCAGAGCAGAGAAGCCCTGTCCTGTCAAGGTCATAGACTGCCTCTTTGATGAGAACAAGAGACTTTTTGACTGGCCAAGCAATGACCATGCACTCAGTGAGCTTTTTGAACAGGAACTCATACAGTAGTTTGATCCATAAATACTTTTGATTCCATGTCACATTCAGAGGGCCAGTAGTTTTTGAAATATGATGGAGATAGATGATGTGGTTTGGCTGCACCGGTGGAACATAAAGATTTGAGACTCAAAGCGGCAACTGAGACTGTGCACTTTCAAACAGCACCGTTCAAATTCTTAGCCAGAAAGGACACATTTGGACCAGCCTTTCCCGAAAAAGGCAATTAATCTATTTCTACAATTTACAACAAACATTTAATCAAAAATGTTTGTATAATAAATTATAAAATAATAAATGTACTTTTTTGGGATTTTTTTTTTTTTTTTTACTTTACTGTTGTTCCACTCTCCAAGTATTAGAGGGCCTTATATCTGCTGATGTGTGTACACTTATTAGAGACAAGTCATGCATTGTGGTTTTGATATCTGTTGGATGACTCTCATCTTTTCATTACATAAAAAAACAGACGTGATTATCTGATGATCATTAAAAAAAAAAAAAAGTGCAGTAAGGCTGAGGATTGTGTTTGCACCAGGTTTGTCTGATAGAGCCCTGGAGCACTACAGCAGGGGTATGCCACTCATGGCACAGGAAGAGATGTTAGAAGCATAGTTTTCACTGGAAATTATGTTGAATCATTTCCTCACATTTTGCTTTGAGAATTTGATTACCCTTAAAGTCCTTCTCAATGAGGCCAAAGGTGGCACAGAAGACAATGATCACATCACTCTCTGCAGCTGAGTTTACCTCAGTTACACCTCTTTGGGTGAGTCGCTGATCATCATGGTATTGTGTGGTTTTACCAAGTGCAAGCAGAAAAAAAAAAAAACTTTCATTTTTTTCTTCCCCTGAAATAGTTTGATATTGTCAAAGGTAAGCAACTAGCATTGCTAAAGCTAATCAGTAAACACAGTGGGCTATATATTTTTGCATGAAGCTTCCTGCTTTTCAGTGTTTTACCCACAACTGACCACCAACTGTGCGTAATAACAATAATGATAATGATAAAGTTAACATCATCACTGACAAAAACACAGCAATAACAACATCAATAACAATTTAGTTTTACGTTTAAACACAGATGTCAAAGTGCTTTAGAGAGGAATAACAATAGTGCTTAAATATATCAAATCATGACGTCACATGGAAGTATTTTCTGCTCAATTGTTAAGTTTTAATCCGGTCAGTAGCAAAGCTCTGTTCAGCATTTCTTCAGCAGACATTTTCCCTCAGTGAAGAGTGACACAAACGCTACGGTACCTGGTCAAAATGTCGCGGTTTTCAAACAGTTCTGACTTCAGTGTCGCAGCAGCTGTTCGTCTCCTGCAGCTCTCCGTTTACAGGAAATCACATCACTTTCTCTTTCTCTTTCTCGTTGAAGTTGGTGCGCAGTACCCTTAAGTTTGATGTATTGTCATGGAGTAACCACAAGGTGGCAGTGTTGCCTGATTGTTGAGAGCTGAGTCCTCTAAGTACCTTTGTCCTGCAAAACTCTACCTGCTCGAGGTGTAACGGGTCTGTGACACCACGTGATCATTGCTGACTTTTTACTGGGTTTCTGATTCGTTTCATTATGTTCAAAAGGAAACAAGAGGCGGCAGAAAAGTGAAAACGTAAAAAATAAATAAATTAAAAGTTGAATGGAAGATGATTTAAGGCTATTTGGGATTTCTTCCTGGAGGTAAGAGTCTGTTTTTGGAAGTTACACCACTACAAAATAATATGAAGATTTTAAACATGATCTAAAGGATTACAAAGTGAAAAGGACTGTGGCTGTACACAAACAGTACTGGAGGACTGGTTCCTTAGTTCAGTTACTATCAGCAAGTGACCACTGCACTGTTTGGGTCACAGTAATAATGAAGCTCTAGAAGTCATTAATTTGATGTGGTTTTGCATCGATCAGCATCAGCATAGCCAACAGGAATAAAGGCAAGATACACGTATTAATCATTTATTGACTGATTGATATATAATGTTGTTTTGCAGTGTGAAGAAAAACATAGACAATCACATGTGAGCACCACAAATTCAAAAAACAAACAAGGAACAAAGACAAGATAGGAACAACATTAAGGATGTGGGGGTGCAAGACACTGGCATCACAAAGGATTTAATGACAAAATGAACAAATTTATAACAATTTCTTGAAGTTAGTGGGTCCTTGTGGGACTTCCTCATTCACCACAAATTGCAATACAAAAAAATGTATGAGTGATTATTTTAACACATTTTATTTTGCCACTTTGAATCTTTCTGTCTGTGTTCAAGTCCACATACAAATCAAAATATCTTTTCATATCAAGGTCAACAGGGCATGAAGGCATGCTTCCAGTGGGGGTCCAATACTCAATACTCCAATAAACCTTACTGAAAGTCACCGTGGGGGTTTGAAACATGGAAAAAATAAGTGATTTTAGAGACTGTATTTTCATGCAATGGAAACTGGGCACACCACAAGATGTCTTCCAATATAATGAAGTGAGCTTGAAACTTTGTGGAGTTTGCATGAAGGCTCACGCAGGCTCTCATCTCTTCGTACCTCCATCATCAGATGAGATCCCAAGGAGCTATGCACTCCTACTCGTCTTCACCCTGAGAAAAATATAGTACTCTGATCAAGACAGTGAAGTAATCTGAACTGGTGTCAACAATGGAAAAATTGCAACATAAGTGACTGAAGATGATAGGTAGATAGGACCCAGCTGCAGGACCCAACACTGATGGAGAAGTTTGACCTTTATTAAACTTAATAATTTAACTAAACAGGGGAAGCACGATGCAGGTACATGGCAGATGGCAGCTAAGGAACAGCAAGTTTCAGTTCTGAGTTCTGAGAGCAGGAAGGGTTCTCAGGGGAAGGGCCTCGGCGCCGGGTCTCGGGGCTTGCAACAGATGAGCAGGTGAATGGAGCGGATTGGGCAAGTGTCATAGGTGATGTGTGTGTGTGTGTGTGTGTGTGTGTGTGTGTGTGTGGCCGCCGGTGCTGGTGCTGGGGTAGTGTTTGCTGGGATTGGTGCACGGGGCTCTGTGGGTGTGATCCTCTCTCTCCACAGGGCTAATTAGGCGTGAGGCGGCGCAGGTGAGGAGAGAACCTGGCAGAGCACAAAGACACCGACACCGTGCCCAGAGACAAGTGTGTGGTTTGGACCCTCGAGATAAGGCCCATTCATACCCTACGTAAAAGACGGAAATGGAGATGGACAGAGCATTTCATCCGTCCTGTCCGATCATTTCGTCCGTCATTTTGCACGAAGCGGGGGAGCTTATGATTACGGACGAAACGGAGCCATACCAACGGAAATCATGGGGGCAGTATTGAGTTTATAGGCCAGATTGTCACCAAATCACCAGAGTCACGAAGAAGATCTGCAAAGGCATTTAAAAATGGAGCGCGGTGTTGCAACTTGTCAAAAGTTTGTTTTTTTTAATTTTTTAATTTTTTTTTTAACTTGTCGAAAGTTGGAGCAGATATCCTGAAATACTGGAAATGCCGCTCGTCATCCATTTCCCGCATTGGCAGCGCCAAACACCAAAACTCCCCATTGAAGGGGCAGCTGAGGTTTAGTGGCTTCACGTTCCACCGACATGCTTTTTTTTTTTTTTTTTTTGTTTTACGTTTGCGGGGCAAATAGAATAAAAGCACTGCCATCTAGAGGAAGTGTTGTGTTAACGCGCATCCCAACACAAAAGACGTACGGAGGTATGAAGGGTATACACGTATAGGATGGACAGACAGACGGACAGACGGACGAAAAAAAGGGTATGAATGGGCCTTTAGCCGAGCGATAGAAACATCACCAGCCTAAGGCCCGGGTGCAAGCGAGGCGAGGGACCAGCGGGATTAGCAGCTGACTGCCAACAGAACTGCAGGAGAGGCAGGAGGAAGGACTGGAGCTCGTTGCTAGCCGCTGACCACCACAGGAAGGGAGACACACTTCGTGGGAGAGCGGAGGGGTGAATGTACGCTTCACCCCTCCTTCAGTTAAGTCTCTTACTGCATCAACTCTTGAGCACAAGAAAGCCGCACACGTCCTTACCTCTGTTATCGACGACAGAGTGATTGTACAAAGCTGCAGACTAGTTAGGGAAGAACCCTTTTGTGTTTGGTTTGTTTGTTTGTACTCTTGATTTTAGTTTTAGCTAGCAACGTAGCCGACAGAGACTAGAACTAATTGCGAGGCAGGAACAGAGGATTTTATGTGTGATCACCCTTTGCAGCCGCCAAGTGAAGACGGCACAGGGCGGCCAGGGACGAGAGTGAGCGGCGGTGTCAACGCGAAGGCAGGACTGGGCTACCCATCGGGACACCCGATGCTGCGGAGGCTGGACAGTTTATCTTTCTCAGACATTTTAGTGGTTTTAGAGATTTTACCAGTGGCAGTGTAGTCTTTTATGGGCCTTTTACCTACAGTGTTATTTGTTTTATGGGACATTTATTTAGTATTTTATTCCCTTTTATCATTACCATTGGGAACAGATGGCAGTAGCTCTCACCGAGCCACAGCCGAGCTGATCGGAGACCACAAAGTCAGGAGGAAGGTGAGTGCTGGTAAGTCTGGCATTAACCCATTTAATCCCGCCGGTCACAATAGTGACCGTAAAGAAATGTTTCATTTCTAAGGCTATAAAAATGTTACTGAATGATCTATCAATGCATTTCCAGCAAATATTGAAATAAGAAAGGGTCTCAATGAAATATGTGCAGTTTCACATGTAAATTGTCACATGACCAGAATTGTTTACTTCCTGTTTGTGCCAAGACAAGAGGATGGCAGCAACAAAGCTCCCAAAGAAAAGGTAGTAAAATATGTAAATATAAAGATAGGACATAGATTTTTGGTACACATCATGTTTAAGGTGTCTAGTATTGGTGTATGCATTTGAAATTACACAACTTTGTTCAGTGTGGTCATAGAACTCACAAACATGTCACCGGCAACAATAGTGACCGGTGGGATAACCCATTGTATCTACATGCTAATACACATAGGCTAACTGTTCTACCTAACTTTCTGCTGCTACCTACCTTTCTACCTAACTTTACACACACACACACACACGGACCCCAGGAAGACTAGCTAGCTAACTAATTCTACCTAACTTTCCACACACACACACACACACACACACACGCGCAATTACACGCAGGCACACACACACACACGCGCGCAATTACACGTAGGCACACACACACACACACACACAATTACACGTAGGCACACACACACACACACACACACACACAGACACACACACACCCCAGGAAGATGAGCTAGCTAACTAATTCTACCTAACTTTCCACACACGCACACACACACGCAATTACACGTAGGCACACACACACACACACACACACACACACACACGGACACAGGAAGACTAGCTAGCTAACTACCAAACTTTCTCCTGTTTTCTTTAAGATGTAAGGCTGAATTATGCTTCAGCGTTGGAAGAGCGTGCGGGGGTTGTGCGAAGCACGCATTTCCTACGCATACGTCACCCTGTGACGTATGGTCGCTGCTCTTCTGTGGCGAGTGGAGGAGTGCCGGCACTCTCCAAAGTTTTCAAACACAACCGACGAGTCGAGACACAACAGTTTTTAAAAAAAAAAAAAAAAAAAAAAAAAATGGCGCTGACGGCACAACAACAGGAATGTGATGCCGGTTGCAATGAAATGCCGGAAATAGTGTACTTCGGCGGACCAATCACAGCTCTTGTGGGGCTGCGTAGGGTCCGCGTAGTTACAATTTTTGGGAGGCGCGCGGCAAGGCTCTGCGGCGGTCGCACAACCCCCGTAAGCTTCGCACAACCTCCGTACGCTCTTCCTACGCGGAAGCATAATTCAGCCTTTACTTTGAGTGAGGTTCTGGATTTGTTGGCTCAAGATGAGTTCTCAGACAAGGCATGCAGCATTGCAGTCATCCCACAATCACTGTACTCAGTGATTGTGACAGTGATGAGTCTGACATGGACTATGAGGGGGAAACAGGCCATTTGCTAGCGAGGCTGTTGAATGCATATGCCGAAGTTATGCAAACAGAGCATGACTGGAACGATGGCCTCCCCTTCACCACGCCCCCTTCCCCTCCACAACCCCCTTCCTCCATCACCTGTTCCAGCTCCCCCACTTCCTACCATAACAATGAAGGCCAGCCAGAAGACCCAAGGGCCTCTAAGCGCCAGAGGGGCCAGCCAGAAGACCCAAGGGCCTCTAAGCGCCAGAGGGTTCAGCCAGGTCAGCCAGAAGAGCCAAGGGCAAAGCTGCAAGTGGTCAAAAATAAAGATAGAGTGTTCAAGAGATCCAAGAGGCCTTCCACTGCTGTTATTCCAAAATACACAGTGTACAAACCAAATGCTGCAGAATGTGTAAAACAAAGCTGCCCCGACCCAATGGATATTTTCTTACTGATGTATCCACCCACCCTGAGAGAGATCACAGTTGAAATGTCCAACCTCTACTCCACCCAGACCAAGGGAAAGCAACTGAATCTGAGTATGGATGAGCTCCTCACCTTCTATGGGATCCTAATCACAAGTGGATACAGCTCTGTCCCAAGAAGACACATGTACTGGTCAGTTGACAATGATGTACACAATGAGAGCATTTCAGATGCAATGCGGAGAAAATGCTTTGATGAAATAATGGCCTCAGTTCATGCGGTTGACAACACAAAGATCACTGATGACCCATTTTTTAAGGTTAGACCCATCTTCTCTGAGCTCAATCAGTCATACAAAGTCATGCCGTTTCTGGAATGGCTGTCAGTGGATGAGAGCATGATCCCATACTACGGCCGACATGGATGTAAACAGTTCATCAAAGGCAAACCAATTCACTTTGGTTACAAGGTATGGAGCATCGCCTCATCCAGTGGATACATGTACCACATGGAGCCATATTGTGGATCACACACCCTCCTCCCAGAGACAGGGTTGGGTCAGGGACCCAATGTTATCATCGGTCTGGCAGAGAAAGCTCAGGTGCCTCAAGGTTGCAAGTTCATCCATGACAACCTCTTTACCACTCTTTCACTCATGGATGAGATGACAAAAAGAGGATATGGGAGCTCTGGAACCATGAGGCAGAATCGCCTTTCCGATGTCCCATTCACACCATTGAATGCCTTCATGAAGTTCCCCCGGGGAACCTCTGAGGTTCTGTGCCAAGGAGAGAAGCTGCTGGTCTGTTGGAAAGACAATAACATTGTCACAGTGGCAACAAACATGGAGGAAAAATACACTGACACCTCTGTCAAGAGATGGAACAGGCATCGACGTGCCTTTGACAACATCCAACAACCAAAATGCATCAGTCAATACAATGAGCACATGGGTGGTGTAGACCTTCACGACCTACAGGTTTCACGATACCATATCTCAGTCAGGTCTAAGAAGTGGCGGTGGCCCATCTTCGCATGGTCTCTCAACAGTGCTCTTGTAAATGCCCATCTCTTTTACAGAGATGTTATCGGAGGGACCATCGACCTGCTCACCTTTTCACGGATAGTCTCACAGTCTCTTCTGAAAAAGTTTGGAACGAAACCACTGAGCCATGGAAGGAGATCTCTACTGAGTGCTACTGTTGAAGATCAGGCAAGGTATGACAAAGCTTCCCACTGGCCAATCAACACTATGCACCGGTTCCAGAGATGTCGCCGTTGTGACAAACGCACTACCTATGCATGTGAGAAATGTGGAGTACCACTGCACATTGAGTGCTTCAAGATGTTCCATGGAGTGTAGATGAGTGAATGAAAAAGGGTTGAAAGAAGAAAAGGAAAACAGGAAAGTCAAAAGACAGAAGAAACTATACAATGGACACATGCAGTCTTACATACAGTTCACATGCACACACACACACACACAAGTCCACACGCACACACACAAGCACACGCACGCACACACATACATGTTCAGTGTGTTCAAATGAATGTTGCACTAAAAATGAATATGTTCAAAAGAATGTGTTAAATTAATTTTGTACTAAATACGAATGTTTTCAAATGAAATTTGCACTAAAGTAAGTTGCACTAAAGTTATAGTGTTGAAATACATTGATGATTGTTGTTGTTTTTGTCTTAACCTCAATATTCATAACAGTGCTCCCAGTATTCATATTGGTAGCCGATAGTATAAGGCTTTTTGATGTGTAAAATATTCACACTAGAGTTCTCATTGGGCCTGAAAATTAAGACCCGACCCGACCCGGGCCTGACTGGGCCAGCCCGAGGCCCGACCCGACCCGACTTATTAGCCGGACTTTAGGCCCGACAGCCCGATAAAACCCGAAAAAAAAAAAAAATCGCCAAATTCGCCATTATTTAGCAGAGCCGGTCGGCCGCGGCACCGGGGCACCATCAGTCGGTATCAGGCGGGCCGGCCGCGGCACCGGCCAGCATCAGGCAGCTCACCTGTCAGATCCGGCAGACCTGACGGGTGGGCACGGTATCGGACAGTGCCGCGGCCGGCCCGCCTGATGCCGACTGATGGTGCCGCGGCATGTGCGGGTCAATACTGTAGTCTAGAAAACTGGAGATTTTTTTTTTTCTCGTGCGCCCCCAAGTAGATTGCGCCCTGGGCAGTTGCACTGCCCATAGCAAAAACCGTCCCTGCTGCCGAGTCTGCCAGCACAGCGGGATACTGCTGCAACTCTCTTTCACTTGTTTGCGCTGCGCTCGCACAGCTGGTTGTCTGTCTGTCACTGAAAGTTTAGCCTCCAAATCCAATCCAGTCTCTCACTCTCTCCACCAGTCACATAAAAATGAAACGTCATAATCAATAACACAACACATAATTCTTTTTTATTTAAAAAAAAAAAAAAAAAAAATCCCCCACAGAACCCGAAGCCCGACCCGACCCGCCCAATTCACGTAAATTTTAGGCCCATTTGCTTGAAGAAAACAGCATCAGTGTCATAGAAACAGCAAAATTTGTCACTGCATGTCACAAACACAACAAAACAACAGCATGTGACGCACTGGATTTCCAACTGGAATCCAGTGTGAAGAAATAACAAGTGCATAAATAACAAGAAGGGACACTCTCAACTAGTGCAGTTACAAAGTGCATTACAAGAGATCTGTCATAAGAAGCAACATGCATCAATATCATTTCATTTGTCAATATAATACAATGCAATACAATAATCTCTGATTTGACATTCATTCTGGTTCATTTCAAATCATTATAAGCACCCAACACCAGACTTTTAAGTCAAAATACACACTCAATAAGTAGCGCTAGCCACTAAGCTAACGGTCCCATTGAAACATATGGAGACGGCTAGGCTAGCGGCTACAAAGATAAACACTCACGAGTTCGCTTTTCAGTTCAGGTTTACATGACGGCGTCAGGCACGGCGTCAGGCACGGCGACAGCCACGGCTTGCGCTGAAACCAGCTCCAGCAAAAAGTCCCGTTATAGGATTTAGCTTTCTCCTTGGTTTGCTGTTGGATGTTGATTTCGGGCTTGTCAGGTCCCAGCTCCCTCACGCGGATTTTTTTTCCGCCATCGTCCTTCTTGCAAAAGGGTAATTTAAGGATCTCACGAATTTGGTGGAAGCTGCTGCTCTTGAACTCCTGTCGTCGTCGCCGCTATTATCTCTCTCACTCACTCCTCGCGGTATTTTTTTTTTTCCGTAGGGCACCATAAGTCTGGGAATCTCACTACAAAAAAAAATGATCAAGTAGCTTTAGCAATCAGAAACCTTCACGCATTTTACGTTTACATTTCCAGAGCCCCTACGGCGTTAAATTTGGTGACGTTGATTGGTCAATTATTCATCATTTTCCCCTAGCAACCATAACTGGATTGGCAGGGTTCCCGCGGGGTCTTAAAGTCTTAAAAGCATTGAATTTATGAATTTGGAAATAATACCTTAAAAAGACTTGAAAAAGTCTTGAATTTTGATATCTAGGTCTTAAAATTTGTTCTGTATGTAACTTCTCCTTTTCGCATTTCTCGTCAAACGTTTCATTTGTCAACCACGATTATTTTGATAAAATAACGTAAACAAAGAGTGGCGGAACCAATATGAGTATGTCACTGAAGACCTTGTGCTACAGCAGACACAAAACTACGAACGACAAGACAAGTAGTTGTTTTTTTTTTTAACGTTAGATAGTTAATTCACACTTTGAATGTGGGGAAATGTAAATTCAACGAAGCGTGGATGGATAAAATTTCTTTCCGTCATTGATTAAAACCTGTGGTAGATAACGTTTTTGAAGCCTACTGCACCTTGTGTAAAAAGAGTATTCAGCTTGGAACAATGGGGTTGAAGGCGCCAGAGGAAATACGCCAGAGGAAAGGATAGGGTGACCACCTGTCCCACGTAGTGCGTGCACGTACAGCGTTTGAAGCCCATTTCACACGTCCCGCAAATTGATACCGTGTCCCGCATAATCAATGCTTGCTCTCAAAAAAAAAAAAGCTTGTTCGCCTGGGGGATAGGGCGATGCGTTTTTCTCCTCCTGCGCTGCTGTATGCTCATGCCGGGGTGTGTGTGTGTGTGTGTGTGTGTGTGTATGTGTGTGTGACTGAGGAGCACACACCCACCGGCGCTGTCTGAAGGCCGGATTATGCTTCCGCATACAGGGGTTGTGCAAAGCACGCATTTCCTACGCAGTGCGTGTGTGCCCAACATACCTCTGCGAAACACACTGAGCAATTCTCCGCAGTGATGCCAACTTGGCGACTTTTTCGCTATATCTGGCGACTTTCCAACTCCCCATGGCGACTTTTTTTGTCAAAAGCGACTAGCGACAAATCTAGCGACTTTTCCTGGTGTTACTGGAGACTTCTGGTATTTTGGAAACTGACATGAAAGCACGTATCGTTCCTCTGCAGTTCCTGTTCTCAGCGAGCAGCGGGTGCTGCCGCGAGCCCCTCCCCCGCCCCAAAGTCCTCACAGGTGGTCACAGCCTCGAGCCGCGCGCGGCAGTCGCAGGCAGCTGCAGTCAGGAGAGGAGCAGAGAGGAGACCCACCACTCCGCGGCCAGGCGGCAGATGAATTGCGCATGCGCAAAGCCGCCGTTGGTCCCGCCCTTCCCGTAAATTTGTAGTTCTAAAACATATTTAGGATGTTTTTTACTCGCTTTTTGTCTCTCCTACGATGTTATTCCTCTCCTACAGCGTCCATTACAATCACGTGCAAATTGCCAATTATGCAAATTAGGCGATGACGTCATTTGGCGACTTCTAGCGACTTTTAGGACAGCCAATAGCTACTTTCCTTACTGAGGAGTTGGCAACACTGATTCTCCGCCCACCAACGTAGACCCTGTGACGTATGGTCGCTGCTCTTCTGTACGTCTTTGTAAGCATAATCCGGCCTTAATTGTGAGAGGACGAGTCGTATAGGTGCGGGTACTTGCGCACCTCCTCGGCCAGGCGTTCTCCTGCGAGATCCAACACTCTCCAAAGTTTTCAAACACAATCGACGAGTCGAGACACAACAGTTGTTTTAAAAATGGCGCTGCCAGCCTGCACAACAACAGGATGTGATGCCGGTTGCAACGAAATGCCGGAAATGATGTACTTCGGCGGACCAATCACAGCTCTTGTGGGGCTGCGTAGGGTCCGCGTAGTTACAATTTTTGGGAGGCGCACGGCAAGGCTCTGCGGCGGTCGCACAACCCCTGTACTCTCTTCTTACGCAGAGGCATAATTCAGCCTTCAGCCTTGAAGCGTAGCGTGGCGAGAACAAAGTTAAAACAGCAGCGCACTGACATAGATTGTGTAACAAAGCGAAGAGTTGCCACTCCGCTCTATTTTCACTGGCTAACTGCAGCACACTGGCTTAGCTTGTCTATTCAGAGAAGAGGTATCACTTCGGCTTATTTTGCAATCTATGTTATCACATGCATACTACTGCTCATTCATTGGTAGCTGAATTGTTAGGTCTGTTTGATAAGCAATTTACATTTTTAAAATAATAATAATAATTTAACATTGTTAAATAAAAAAAAAGCCAACATGATGCAGGTCAAAGACTAAAAAAAGACTATTGACTAAAACTAGACTAAAATACTTTGTAGTTTAGTCGACTAAAACTAGACTAAAATACTTTGGATTTTCATCGACTAAAATGTGACTAAACAAAAAAGAATCCAAGTTGACTAAATATGACTAAAACTAATAAGGGCATTTGACACAAGACTAAGACTAAAATTAAATTGAAAAATAGCCGACGAAATTAACACTGTTATAAGCTATTTAATTTTATTTATATTTTCCATTGCAATTCATTCACTTTAAATAAAAAGTAAATCTTAAGTTCATCTGTCAGTTAATTGAAATGTTTAAAATATTATGTATATCTTTTATTTAGAAAAAAAAAAACACATTGAAAACTAAGGGCTCATTAACAAGGGTGGCCTATTCATGAGCAGCAGCAATTACATATGTTAGGGGAACAGGGCAACATTAATATACAATGTAAAGTGGTATCTGCCAGAAATCGGTAAACCAGTATCGGTGAGTCTGCCCGCCGAGTGGGAGCGCCGCCGCGCCGGGCGGTGTCCCACATTGTCCCTCAGAATCATACCCCTTGTCCCCCATTGGGCTTATTAGCAGGTGGTCACCTTTGGAAAGGAACAAACTCCTTCAATCAGCGCCAGGTTCCCACCAGCTAACGTTAGCCAGCTAGCTGCTAATGTGCCTGAAGTCGCAGCTAACGCTAGCCAGTTAGCTGCTAGTGCTCCTTCAGCCCCTCCTGCTATGACCGCAGCTAACATTTGAGTCGATCTAGCACATTTTGCATGAGCACTGTGGATTGCTATTTTGTTTGTTGAATAAATGATCGCTCGGAATTCAAGGAGTTCAGTTTTCTTTGCCAGTAGGGCTGTGAAATGGCCGAGAAATAGGTATTAATTTTTGATATAAATGGTCTTAAAAAGGTCTTAAAAAGACTTGAATTTAACTTCAAGAAACCTGTAGGAACCCTGGATTGGCTATTTAGCTGCAGGTCTGGGGCGCTTTGACGAGCGCCCCCAAAGAGAAATGATACAGTCTGTCGGAGGAAATTCACTATTGACTGAATGAGTCAGTTGGTGTAAATGTTGTTTAAATGATTCAGATTGCATGTAGGCACATACTATTAAGTAAAACTGACACTGATGCTAAAATTTGTAAATATATATACACATTAGAGATTTTTCCCCTCCACAACTGGAGGGGCGGCGCCCCAGCGCCCCCTATGGGCCAGCCGCCACTGAATGAGACAGAGGTGGGGTAGATGGAAAAGTTGTGCAGCAGCAGGTAAGGGCCAGAGCAGGCTGTGACAGAAGGTCATGGATCTAAAGCAACATCAAACATTTAAAAACTTGCCCTCTTCCTGACAAATAAAACTCAAATGTGGGCAATTCATAATAACTTCATTTTCAAGACTTTTCATTCTCATTCATGGTTAATTTAAGTTTTAAAATGTTTATTTTTATTTATTTACTTTCATTAAAAAAGCTCTGACATCATCACCTGTTCACTAATTGTCGGGGCTGATTCTTCAGCTTCCACTCGCTCCAATTAAGTCTGAGGATCATTTATTATCTGCACTGAAATATATGCATTATGGACACATATTTATTGTAGAATTAAAATGAGCTGGTTTTCTTCTCTTAATGGGCTGGTTGTCACAGTTGTCACAGTTTTGTCAGGAATGTTAAAGCTGTCAAACTGACTGTGCCTTACAGCTGCCTACCTTGATGTTCAGGCTGGATGTTGCTCTCCTTCAGAGCTTCTATTCCCTCTCTCTGTTCTTCCATGTTTGCCTTTTCTTCTCTCTGGAGTTTCTCAGGGTGTTCAGGTTTGTCTTTCAGCTTTCTTAATTCCTCCAGTTCTTGTTTTAACTTCTCAATCTCTGCCTTCATTTCCTTAAGTTGTTGGTTCTTTTTCCGAAGTTGTCCATCCTTTTGTTTGCACTGTGTGCAGCCACTAACATACTTTTGCCAGAGTGTTGAGAAGATCTGACTCGATGATTTTGGTAGATCCATCTACAACAAAAATAACCACAGCATCAGCATCAAACTCTTCATCCATCTATCCATCTATCATTTATCCATCTAATATAGAGGGGAAATATGTAACTTTATTTACCGCAATATGAAGTGTAAAAGTGAGACAAGTCAGAGTTTTTTACATGACAACAACTCAGTCTAAATCCCAACCATCAACCTATTGATCAAGCAATTAAAGTAAAAAAAGAGGAAGACTCTCACATAAAATATAATTCTCATAATTCTCTGATGTACAACAATGTATTGGTGCCATTGGAGGGGAAAACATAATTACGGTTGAGAGAGGGTAATATTCAGAGGCGGGGGGGGTGGGGGGGGATCTATTTCTGAGATTCAAGGTGTAAATTTATGAAGAAAAAAAACACTGATTTACGTGGTAAATTTACAAAAGGAAAAAAAACCCTCACAAATTAATGAGACAAAAAAATTGAACATTCTGAGAATGAAGAGTCACAATTTTGTGAGTCTTTAATTTTGTAACACTTTTTCTTGGAATATTACCCCGCTCCTCCAGCTCCATTTTTCCCCCTACAATGGCCCTAAAAAGCAGTCATACTTATGCAGTTGTGAACAAAAAAGTTTTGCTAAAACGATTACCAACAAAACAAAAGTAAACAAAGTATCATATTTTCATATTTCATTGTAGTAGTGCTCTGTCTATCTGACTGTAAACATATTTTTGATCCTTGCTGTTCTTAACAATCAGATGACAGATGGGGGTTTTAGGCAAATGTTTCCCTCATTTAGCATAGAACAGGTTTTCCAGGGAAATAACATCTTGAAAAAGTATATTTAAATTGAAATTTACAGATACCTCTTAGATTTCATTTTAACAGTAGGTTATATTTTTCTGTTTTCAGGGTAATCAGCCTGTGGCCTTATTTAGTAAAGCCTACGTTGGTCTCAATCTGCCTTCTCTTGAGGGCAAATGGAAACTGTACAGAGTCAGCAGCCAGATACCACTGAGTCTTTTTGTTCCATCACCTGAGCCATTCATCATATAGTGAAACCAATTCCTTTCTGCATATGACATGAAAACAGGATTATGTTTCAGAAACTGGATCTTTACACCATGTAAACACATGGTAAAGAAACTCAAAACACAGTGTGACTACCTGTTTAAGAACCTCTGTGACTGCATTTTCATTGCGTGGGCAGTCCAAAAGTCCCTTGGTCTCATAGAAGAGACAGTCCACAACCAATTGGACAGAGCTGCTGTTCACCAGTCTGCTGCTGTCTGCCACAGTGAGCTCTGGGTTGAAGGTGTGGTGCATCACCACCAAGATCACTGGTTTACATCCACAGAGTTCTGTCCAACAACACAGATCATCCAGTTTGCCACAAAAACACAAACAATACAGTCCATGTCACTTTGTGTGTAGTGAATGCCAATTCTCTGAGTACTAATACCTGTAATTTCTACATGTTTACCTGAGATGTTGGATAATGCTGCAGTGATGTCAGTCCCGAGGCGACTGATGATGGGACAGAAGAAAATGATGACATCACTCTTGTCAGGTGAATCTACCTCAGTTGCACCTCCTTTGATGAGTTGCTGAACAAATTTCTGATGAGAATCCAGAGTGTTCCCAGATATAACCTTGTAAAACTTTTCCATTGTTGCTTCCCCTGAAAGAGAAAAGCCTGTTAGAGTCAAAGGTAAATTTTACTGCTAGAACCAGCATTGCTAAAGCTCAAGAAAAAAAAATGTGTGAGACTGATTCCAATCTGTAATGTCTAAACTTCTGTTAGGAGTTTATCTGATCACTGATAATAAATAAACTGTCATACTGTATTTAATCATATTAAATACATGAAATCAGTAACTTTGAAATAAGTGACATGAAAATACTAGACCACATAAATACGATTCCTGAGCCATAACAAGAAAATGTTGATCAAGCCCGGGCATTGACAATTACAACATCGGTCTGCTCTCGTCTTTATTCATGTTGCTGTTTGACTGTTTCTGCTGACACCTGTTGCACGCTAAGATGTCCTGGTGGGGGATGCCTCTCTGCCTTTGGCTGACTCAGGGCTTTTTCATTGTTTAAGATTTTCTTGGTGGTTTCTCCTTGAATGCTGTCGATGGTCGAAGTAGGCTGGGCTGCGTAGGACAGGTATAGCTGCTGTGTCCTTGTTATTGTGTTTCATGTGTTTGTTTCTGTTCTCTTCTCTTTGTTCTGCCACCTTGTTCTGATTGTTGGCTTGTTCCTTGCAGCTTATCCAAGCAAAATGTCTGGACGGCCCATCAGGTCAGCACAGAGTTTGAGTTTTGAGGGATCCAGTGGGAGCTGAGCTCCCATAAGGAGAGGTTTGAGCTCCCATGAAAGCAGTAAAATCAAGCTCATCGAGAGAATGCCAAGAGTGTGCAAAGCAGTAATCAGAGCAAAGGGTGGCTATTTTGAAGAAACTAGAATATAAAACATGTTTTCAGTTATTTCACCTTTTTTTGTTAAGTACATAACTCCACGTGTTCATTCATAGTTTTGATGCCTTCAATGAGAATCTGCAATGTAAATAGTCATGAAAATAAAGAAAAAGCATTGAATGAGAAGGTGTGTCCAAACTTTTGGCCTGTACTGTATGCCGAAGAAACACCTTTCGACAACTGGAATGCCCCTGATAGCATGAAAGCTGGTACTGGCTTTTCTACAGAGACTAACACTGTGGTTTCAGAACCATGGACAGCGCTGTTCACTGGGAGTAGTCAGTCACTTCATGCTGGTGCCGGGCCTTGGTGGGAATATTTCAGGCTACTGGATCTTTGCTGCTGAACTATCGCAGACATCTCAAGCAGTTTTGGGTCGTTGTAATCTACTGGATATAGTCGTTGCAACTAGTGGGCCGCTGTGTGATTTTTCTCTCTCTCTCTCTCGCTCTCTCTCTCTGTCTTGCTCTCTCTCTGTCCCTCTGAGTGGCAGGAGTGAGTGTGCTGAGTGGACGCGTGAGAGCTGTGTGAGTGAGTGGTAGGTAGGTGTTTGGAATTACAATTAATATGGAATTAAATTCCCTTCTAGTTTTCATTGTTCAATGGAAGAATGTAGTTTGGCAGTTGGAGAAGTTGTGGGTCACCACAGCATCAAATCTGCTGCAAGGATGACTAGTGCTGTGGTGATATTTGTTGATGGTGTGGAAAAGGCAAACAAAGTGATTAAGACTGGTATTGTTGTAAATGATAAGTTTGTATCAGTGTGTCCACTATGCCAGCTAAACGAGTCATCATTTCAAATATCCCACTGTTTATTAGTGATGATGTTTTGCTGAGGGAATTGTCGAGACATGGGAAGATAGTTTCCCCGATAAGAAACACGTTGTTTCACACCGATGGCAGGTTCTCATGGTCCTAAATCAAAAAGATGAGGAGCTCAATCTGGTGTATAACATGAGGGTTGATGAGTTTGACTATGTTGTGTTTGTGATGTCGGAATCTTTGAAGTGTTTTGGCTGCGGGGAGGAAGGGCATTCAGTCCGCGCTTGTCCTGACAAAGTTCCTTTTGTTGATAAAACACAAGGAGGGGAGGCAGGAGGAGACACACAGAGTCAGAAAACTGCTCAAAAAAAGAAAACAAATAGAAAATACTAGTGACTCTCAAGCTAAGAAACAAAAAAGACGGAAACTAAGATGGAGGAAGAAAGTGGAGAATGAGTCGAGCATGGAAGAGGAGGAAGATAGTCACATCGGGTCAAAGCAAGGAAAAATGTACACAGTAAAATAAATAAATAAATTCCTGCAAACAACAAAAGACATGAAAAAAATTGAGGAATACTTTGCAGTTAAGGAATCGTTGCTGTTTTTTTTTATCACAACACAGATGAGAGGCAATGGAAATGGAGTTTTTCCTGAGACAGAAGTTTTCAGGCTAAAGAAGATAGTTCAGAGACTCAAAAATGAACTATACAATGATGATGAATCAGAAAGAATATAAGACAGTCTGCCTTCTATTTGTTGTTTGTTGTGTCTTTTCTGGCATCAGAACTCATGAGTGATTTTAGAGTCTCCACTTTAAATATAAATGGAGCCACAGATGCGAGGAAGAAAGCAATTCTTTTTGAAACTGTAAAAATGAAAAACATTAATGTGATGTTGATTCAGGAAACAAAGAGTGACTCAGTCAATGAAAGGCAGGTTAGTGGTGGTCAGACCTAAAATGCATGGAGCCCCCTGCTGTTTTTTTACATAAAGTGCCGTCAATTGTGGTCAATTTTTTTTTTTTTTTGGCATAGTGAGCACTGGGTTTGACAGAGTGTGCTTTCATTGCCAAAAGTTAAAAGGGGGCGGGGGTTAATACACCTGGACAGCAGCTTGGCAGCTTTTAGAATACAAACAGTCCAAAGGTACCTTACTGGGAATGATGATGTTTAATGGAAACGAGTAATGAGCATCATTTTAAGAAGAGTGTCAGGTTCAGGATTGGATGCATCATTGTTTTTGACCAATTGTAATCATATACGTTTGTGTGACTTGCCTCCTTTTTAATCAAGGAATTTTTAGAGTATGGAGTCAAATGGCGTAGACTGGAGCCTGTAGCTTCAATTTTTTGCCTCCTGGAGGAACTGTTAATTCATGGAGCACAACTAGATGTTCAAGATGGCAGGAGATCTGGTCTCAGTCAAAGGCTAATTTCTGCTGGGACAATGAAGTTGAGGCATATCGTGGATGTTGCTGGTCCAGGATTTCACAGCACAGAGGCAGGGGCTTCCAATCTGGGATTGAGGTCAGTTCATCAAACCAGAGACATTTTAAATGATTGGACTAAAATACTGAGTGGCGAGGAGCAGGAAATGTTACATGATTATTTTATTGGAACGGATAGTCCTGATGAAAGAGATCCTTTCCCTGAATTGGGACTGAAAGTGTATATAACTGGCCTTATGGGATCTTTGATTTATCTTTATAAATCAAAAAGACAAGACAGAAAAGACAGAAAAGACACTGGGCCCTATCTTGCGTCAGAGTCCCTAAACCCGTTATTTGGGGATTTAGCATTGCGCAAGAGGTGTTCCCCCGCAAAAGTTGCTATCTTGCGCACCTGTCGTTATCCATAAAACACCTGCGCTACCCGTTCTATTATGCATAGGCGGAGTTTGGGCGTTACGCCAGTTAAACCAATCAGTGTGCCAGGTGCCACTGCCTTTAAGGGCAGGCTGCGCTATCCTAAATCCTAAAACCGAATAGGTGGTGTAGGTTCATTATGTCCTAAGTAAATTACCGTAACGTTTTTCTTTTAACGGACAATTTTAGAAAACAAATGTTTTACCTTCTTGACAGTTTCGGCGTGAATCTTCCGCCTTCATCAGAAGCGTCACCAGAATGTTAGATGGTGACGTGCCTTATCAGCTGGTGTTACGGAGGCGTGACCTGTCTGTCAAATTTGACAGGTCGGTCACGCCTCCTGCTGTCAGTTCGCCTCCCTAGGACTGCGGCCCAGGTGTGCGACAGCATATACTGTATGCTCCCTTGTCCCGGTTCATTGTCCTGCTTGCACGTTTTTTAATCTCCACTGCCTCCATAATCCACCTGGGATGGGATTTTTAATGTTAAGGCTTGCTGGGATAATATCCTTATCTCTGCATCGGAGATTAAATCTTAGATGGTTTCTTTGCCGTGCAAGTTTTCGTCCTGGTTGTTCCAGGCGGCGAAGCTCCTTGGCACAAGTTTCTCCATAACTTGTTCGTAATAGGTGGTGTAGGTTCATTATGTCCTAAGTAAATTACCGTAACGTGACCTATCTGTCAAATTTGACAGGTCGGTCACGCCTCCTGCTGTCAGTTCGATGTGGATTGTCGTGGATTATGGAGGCAGTGGAGATTAAAAAACGTGCAAGCAGGACAATGAACCGGGACAAGGGAGCATATATGCTGTCGGACACCTGGGCCGCAGTCCTAGGGAGGCGAACTGACAGCAGGAGGCGTGACCGACCTGTCAAATTTGACAGTCACGCCTCCATAACACCAGCTGATAAGGCATGTCACCATCTAACATTCTGGTGACACTTCTGATGAAGGCGGAAGATTCATGCCGAAACTGTGAAGAAGGTAAAACATTTGTTTTCTAAAATTGTCCCTAAAACCGAAACCCATGATGAAGGTCAATTTTCTCAGGGGTTCAACTGAGGCTAAAGCAAGGTGGCTTTATATATATATATATATATATATATATATATATATATATATATATATATATTATATTATAGGAGAGTTAATTCGGGAGGTGGAGCCACATGTGTCCAAGTGGACGTGTCACAAGGTTGTACTGATTGAGTAAAATCCCCGGGTCACACCACACAGACACAAGAGGCAGAGGTGGAACTATGTGTAAACTAATTTATTGACAAGGTAGACTGGGCAAATAAAATATTAAAAATAAAAATATAGCACAGCTGCTGGCTTATGATAAAACAATAAAACACACTGGTGTAAGTGTCCAAGTTAAAACAGTCTTTCCTCTAAACAGTCTATATGAGTAGTATACTCAGTCCATTCCGGCGGCGTCCCGGTATCAGTCCGACCGTGTGCGTGGCGAGGCTCCGTCGGAGCGCGCTCTTGTAAAAGCGGATAGCGGGTGATCAGGAAGACCCACTATCCGCTTTCCCTAAGTGTGTGCTCAAGATAGCAATTTTAGGGATAGCTCATAAACACTCCCACGGACACACCTCCAGGCGCAAATAATGGAGTCGGTATAATGTATAGCGGGTAGCGTGGGCGCAAGATACTGTTTAGGGATAGCGGAAGCTCCTAAATGCGCAATTCATGGGTAGCGGGTAGTGGCAGCGGGTGGCACAAGATAGGGCCCACTATGTGGACAGAGAGACTGAAGCTACAGGATCACTGCAAGCCAGTGTGGTATGAGGGACGAAAAATGACAAAACAATAAATAAATGAATAAATAAATAAATACGCATATAAATGTATAAATGCATAAATAATTAAATTAATAAATATTTCTACATTTATTTATTTATTTATTTGTGTTTTTATTCATGCATTTATTTATTTATTTGTGTATTTATACATTTATGCATGCATTTATTTATTTATTATATATATTTATTTATATTTATATGCGTATTTATTTATTTATTCATTTATTTATTGTTTTGTCATTTTTCGTCCCTCATAGTGTGGAGGCTGTTTTACAAACCCCCATTAACCAAGCGATCAGATGATCTGCAGTGGAGAATCCTGAAGGGAGCACTAGCCGTCAACAGGTTTAAGTTTAATCCGTCAGTGTCAATCAGTTGTGCTTTTTGTCAAGAACCGGAAACTATTTTTCACTGGTTTTTAGAGTGTGAAAGAGCAGTTGTTCTTTTTGATACGTTGAAAACTGTTTCTAAAATTTGTGGTGAGATTTGGTCTGAAACTGCTTTTATTTATGGTGTAAAATATTTTTTTTAAAAAATGTGCCAAGAAGTGTCAGTTTTCAAATTTTGTAGTAGGTCTGGCTAAATTATCTATTAATAAAAGTACGGAAAATCAACTAGAGTATTGATGGTGAAGGGTTAGTTTCGATGTTTAAGTTTTTAGTAAAAGCCACAGTGAGAGGGGATTTTAGCTTTTATTCACTCATGAGAAATACTGATGGTTTTTTGTCTCTGGTGTTTTTCTAGGGCTCTTTGTTCTGTTGTAAATTGTAAACCTCTGTATGATCTGATAATTATACAACTATAATTGTTATTTATTAGAGCATAAACTAAAAAAAAAAAAGTCAAAATCTCTCTCTCTCTCTCTCTCTCTCTCTCTCTCTCTCACACACACACACACACACACACAGACACACAGAACACACATCCAATGGGCTTTTATTTATTTTTTTATTAATCAAACCCTGGGTAATAGGTTTGATGTTACAGCATCCACTGTGTGTACATGTGTACAGCAGTAAATGTGTCCCTGCCCGGTAAATAACTAGCAGTCATGTCAAAAAAAAAGAAAAAAGAAAAGAAAATAGAAAAAATTCCTCCTCCTGATAAATCTAACTCAAATGTATCCAAATGATGCATTATAAGATTGCCCATCATTCTTATTAATGAGTGATTTATATTTGACCTTTTAAAACAGGTATATATTGTCACCACAAAAGCACAGATTTCATCATCTACTCACCAGTTGTCTGGGCCGAATTTTGATGCTCCTTTGGTCCCTCTATTTCAGGCCTCACGTCAGGCCATGAAATAACATATAGTATGGATACTGGGCAGTATAGTATAGTAACTTACTAATCATTTTGTGCAATGAGTGTGTGTGTGTGTGTGTGTGTGTGTGTGTGTGTGAGTTCAACAGACCTGAAAATGTTTTTGAAGTTGGCTCAGAATCATCTGTCAGAAGATCCATCTGCAAAAAAAACAATCATGGCATAAGTGAGGAAATTGTTGAGGAAATTGGTGAAACTGCTCTGTATGCATGCTTACATCCCCCTCAGGAGGAGAACAAGGCCTGATGTGAAGACTGTCTGGCCGGGGAGCGAGGGGGCTCTCGCACGGCTACAGGACTGCTTTGCATGCACATCAAATGGGACATATTTGCACAATCGGACTTGAATGAATACACCCAAACTATACTGTTTTACATCACTGCCTGGGTGGACACTGTCACTACAAAGCATGTCAGGGTTTCTCCAAACCAGAAACCCTGGATGAACAGGGCACTGCAGACTCTTCTCAGACTCCACATTCAGGTCTGGAGACAGGGCCCAGTATAGCGCGGCCAGAGCCGACCTGAAAAGAGGCATCAGGGAGGTCAAACAGGACTACAAGAGGAGGATAGAGAACCACTTCACAGACAATGATCCAAGGCAGAGAATAAAGCACATCACAGAATACAAGGGCAGCAATTCCACACTAACAAACACGGATGCCTCGCTAGCAGAGGAACTGAACTGTTTCTTTGCTCGCTTTGAAGTTAAAAGACCAACCTCGGAAGTGCTGTCTCCACCTGCCCCCAACACCCACCCACTCACATTGCAGGAGTGAGGATGCTCTTCGTTGATTACAGTTCAGCATTTAACACCATTATCCCAGAGATTCTCATTCGAAAGCTGTCTGACCTTGGCCTCTCCTCTCACATCTGCTGTTGGACTATGGACTTTCTCACTAACCGATCCCAAATTGCGAAGCTCGGCCCCCATGTGTCCTCCACCCTCACTCTCAGCACCGGCTCCCCACAGGGCTGTGTGTTGAGTCCTCTGCTATACTCACTGTATACCCAAGACTGCACCTCCTCCCACCTGAGTAACACCATCATCAAGTTCACTGATGATACTACGCTTGTTGGATTCATTTTGGATGGAGATGAGGCAGCCTATAGAGAAGAGGTCCACAGACTGGTCACGTGGTGCACAGAGAACAACCTGACACTCAACACTAAGAAAACCAAAGAACTCATTGTAGACTTCAGGAAGTGTGGTGCTGAGCCCCTCCCTCTTTCCATCAATGGTGACTGGGTGGAGAAGGTTCACAGTTTCAAATTCCTGGGAACCCTCATCTGACAGACTCACATGGACGGATAACGCCACAGCTGCTGTGAAGAAGGCACAGCAGTGACTGCACTTCCTAAGACTTCTTAAAAAGAACAATCTGTGTGATAAGCTGCTGAAGCTTTTCAACCATTCCACCATAGAGAGTATCCTGGTGTACTGTGCGACTGCGTGGTACATTGGATGCTCTGCAGCATGAAAAAAAGGCAATACAGAGAGTGATTAACATAGCACAGAAAATCATTGGCTGTCCTCTTTCCTCCTTAGAGGAAATTGCCAACACCAGATTCCTCTCTAAAGCCACTAAAATATCACAAGACTGTTCTCACCCTGGTCACTCACTGTTTGAACTGTTGTCCTCAGGCAGACAGCTACAGATGCCTGAAAACAAGAACTAGTAGACTCAGGAATAGCTTCTTTCCCAAGGCATCAACAGCCTTAAATGAAGCTAAACTTTTATGACTTCTGATTCTGGAGACTCACAGCACTCACCTGCATTATTTAACACTATTTATTGGTACAGACTCAGTTGCCGCCCTGAGTCTCAAATCTTTGGGCTCTATTTTCCCGGCGCAGCGCAGGGTGGCGCAGTGAGGCGCACCCCGCGCAGAGCTTTTTTCGACCAGCGCAACCCGAGGGGCGCACAGTTTCATATTTTCGCAGACCGAGGTGCACTGAGATGGGAGTGGCAGCGCAGCAGGGGGAGGTGTCGACAGATTCAGCTTGGCGCAGTGACATTTTCGTGGCAAAATGCTTCGCTGAGGTGCGCCAAAAGCTCGCCATCTGAAACTACGTCTACTTTCGGCGCAAGGCGCAGCGGGGCTGGCGTAGTGGAATTTTGGCTGACTGGCGGGCAGTGCGCACACGTCACCACAACCTCACAGATTGTCAGGCACAGTAACAATGCAATAAATACCCACAAAAAACACTATTCAATGCTATAATCTCAATCAGCACATAAATGTATCTCCATATCGACTCTCCCGTCACATCTGATGTCAGATCAAAGAAGATTGGTACCGTTTGGCATGCGTCATGGAAACCCAACCTGATCACCTGTCAGTCAAACAATGTGTCCAGTATGGTGATGTCTTTTTCCAGTCATGGTGTCTGGCGCTGCTCCTGTTAACTACACAGTTCTTCTTCCATATATATAAATATTCGACACTGGGTTTCCGTTATCCGGTAATCACTGGACTTTGACTTGTAAAATCTGCCAAAGTCCGGTAATTTTTAAATGCCCGGTGAAAATATTCCCTCTAAGCACAGTTTGAATTTTATTAAAACAGTCAATTTCCACGTAATTTTATTTATTTATTTATTTATTTATTTAAAAAATAGCCTGCGTGATCCCTGTCTCCAGTGTACCAGAGAGAGAGAGGTTTTTCTCTGCAGAACCGGATCAAAAAAGTGAAGTCGCATGGGGGAGAACAAGGTCACAAGACTGATGCGCATTGCAAGTTACGGAGACACTTGAGACTTTTTATTTTAATTCAGCTGCTGAATTAAGTTTTTATTGCATCTATTTGATTTCAAGTTGGCAGCACGCTGCGTTATTAAAATGATATGAGCCAGTTTTTTTGTTTGCAAATTGTAGTTGCAATTGTTTGCAATTGTATGCAATGTCCATAAAAGAGCACAGGCTTGTGCAATATTTATTTATTTATTTTAGACGTTACGTACGTGAGTCAATTGACGGCACTCATTTTATTTGATATAGCCTACTTTTCAATAAAGAGATTACGCTATAAATTGACATGCCTTGATATCATTCTTATATAGCCTGCATATAATTTCAAGCTCAATAAATTCAGATAATATTTGACCGGAATTTCAAACATTTGTCCGGTAAATTGAAAACCTGCCGGTCACGTTGTCCGGTGCCAATTTTTTTTCTAGGGGAAACCCTGATTCCACACATATCGAAAATGTAAAATGCATCAGTTCCTTGTCAGACAATGGGCGTTTAGAACAGCAAATGTAAAAGATTTCATGAACCGGATTTTGTTTTAATCTCAAGTGTGTCCTTGCATCAGTAAGTGATGGGAGTCAAAAGTTGGAAAACAAACATGTATTTATATGAAGATGGCGAGGATTATCCTTTGAAGTAAAAAACATTCATCAAAAATGGGGGCTTCACAGTTAAATTTATATTTGCTTGTAAAAATCAATAACTTTTACAGACGGTGACAGAGCTGGAAAAAAAGAGATGCGAGGCAGGTAGGTAATGGAAAGTAAGGGGAATGAGGAAGACGAATGTAAGGATAGATGCATGGATGGGTGGATGGATGGATGGCAGGTAGCTCCAGCAACATTCCAGCAGCCAAAACTGGCCTCATTGTCCTGAGTGTTGCCGCTGCTCTCTTCCTCCATGTCAGTTGTGTAAACTTTCATTACGCCTTCGCGCAGCGCATTTTAAAGGCGAGGACAGGGGCTCATTTGATTGCTTTAATGTGAATCTGCTGTGTCAAACCCACTCCACGCCTTCTCTCCTGCCTTGTGCCGGTAGGAGGAACGGCGCAGTCGTTGCGCCATGGCGCACGCCGTGCCAAAATTGCAAAATCCACTTGACCACACCCAGTTGGCACAGCGCAGCTGTGCTGTGCCCCCGCCTCACCTGGTCTGCGAAAATAGAGCCCTTTATGTTCCACAAACCACATCATCTATCCTCATCATATTTTGAAACTATTGGCCCTCTGAATGTGACATGGAATCAGAAGTATTTATGGATCAAACTACTGTATGAGTACCTGTTTAAAAAGCTCACTGAGTGCATGGTCATTGCTCGGGCAGTCAAAAAGTCTCTTGTTCTCATCATAGAGGCTGTCTATGAGCTTGACAGGACAGGGCTTCTCTGCTCTGCTGCTGTTTGGCACAGTGTAGTCTGGGTTGAGGGTGCAGTGAATCACCACCAGGATCACTTTAGATACTGAGAGTTTGATACAACCAACATTGATTACCGTATTTCACCAATTAATCGCCCGGCCGCAAATAGCCGCCGGGTTCTTATAAACGCCTGTGGTCTGCACGCATTTTGCGTATTAAACGCCCACCCGAAAAACCGCCGGGGTGATTATTTGCATCATATGTAGGTAACCCAAAATAAGGCTATTCACCTTATTTTTGCAGAAGTAAACAGTTAGCCGCACAATAACAGTGCGGCACTTCCGTTTTCTGTCAAAATAAGAGCGCTAGCTAACTTTAGAACAAAAGGGTGTACCGTAATATTAAATCGACCGACTGAAAATATGTTGGACAGTAGCTGTCATCACGATAATGACCTGGTGCAAAAATAAATAAAGGCCTGCAGCGAACAGCCGCCTGGTTCTTTTAAACGCCCGGGGTCCAAGTCGATTTTGCATATTAAACGCCCGGGCAATTAATTGGTGAAATACGGTATCCAGATTACAATGAAGACAAATAATGCACATTTTCCTTGTCACTTTCAAATTCAGTTCATGTAATTAAATGAAGACTGTACTGTATAGCCTACATTATAAAAAGGGACTACTTTATGTTGTAGTAACATGTTACATGCGCTATGAGGTGCACATTGATTTGTATATAGTTCTTACGTTTTGGAGTTCCACAAGTAAAGAGCAGTTAAACTTAGTTCCTCTCTCCAGCGTCTTTATTAATAATATAGTTGTGTTCATAGGCCACAGACACAACAAATTGGCGACGAGAATTATGGACCTACATCGTATCAACTGATAACGCCCGGAGAAAAGGGGAAAAGGAAAAAAGGAGAGAGGAGAGGAAAAGAAGGAGCAAAGCAATTGACAGCTGACGCAGAGTGCACTTGTTGCCTAGCAACGGACTGTAAGTCAAGTGGGATATGCAACAAACTAGCTAAGAGGAAAACAAGAAAAACGGGACTGTAACGTAACAAAGATGGCCATGATTGGAACAATTGACTCTGTGCACAAGACGAGTGACGCACATCCGGTTTCGCCAGATAGCGGCACTTCAGTTTCCGGTCTGTGTAATGGCTAAGCCTAACGCTTACATATTCTCCCGGTGCCTCACGGATTTGCCCAGACTAACGATAAACTATGTCCACCGAAACGTTGCTGCCACTTCCCCTGCCCCCCCAAAAAAGCACAACATCGAAGGTATGTAATTTAGAGAACGTTAACGGTCGTTAGCTAGCTTTAGCTAACTAACGTAGATGGTTAGCACCAGGCGAATCACACCGTAACGTTTGTTGTGTAAAATGAATCTCATTTTTGTATCCAGTGGCAAGTTAACTGACTATACCTGAGGCCTGTATCACGAAGCAAGCTCAGTTTTCCCTGGATCTCTCAGACCTATCCGGCTACACTAACAGAGATCATGGTGATCAGGAATAACCGGTATCACGACGCCGGTTATCAACTCGCTCAGTCAATCCAGGTTTGTCTGATCAAGAGCCGTGAACGCGCATGTATAAGGGAGGGTTCCGAGGCAGCTGACTGGAATAGTATGAGGAGGAAAAACAAAATTTACACACTAAATCGAACACCGTGGCTGCCGCGCAGAGAAGGCAGCCACGGCATAAATGCACAAACTACACATCAGTGGCTCAAGTAGCCCACATCTGACGCTGACGCCTATGAACGCACTGCACTGCACAGACGTGTTGTGTGTCTGCTTTACAGGCTATAATAAAATAAAGCGGACGCCAAAATTCAATCATGTCAGTACATCAACCCTATCCCTAACCCTAGCAGGCTAGCTTTCAGAACAGGTTTAGGATAGGTATCCTATCCCGATGAGAGGTGAACCAGCTTTGTGATACAGAAAATCTGGAGTTGAGCCTGAAGTTATCTCGCTAACGCCTTAATCCCGCTTCATGATACAGGCATCAGGTGTAGTCAGTTAACTTGCCACTGGATACAAAAACGAGATTCATTTTACACAACAAACGTTACGGTGTGATTCGCCTGGTGCTAACCATCTACGTTAGTTAGCTAAAGCTAGCTAACGACCGTTAGCTAACGTTCTCTAAATTACATACCTTCGATGTTGTGCAAATAGCTGGAGATGTATAACTTAAAACCCTTTTCTCGTTTGCTTTTGGGGGCAGGGGAAGTGGCAGCAACGTTTCGGTGGACATAGTTTATCGTTAGTCTGGGCAAATCCGTGAGGCACCGGGAGAATATGTAAGCGTTAGGCTTAGCCATTACACAGACCGGAAACTGAAGTGCCGCTATCTGGAGAAACCGGATGTGCCTCACTCGTCTTGTGCACAGAGTCAATTACAGCGTTTGATAGCAGCATTGAAGACTGGGCAACTTATGCTGAAAGAGTGGAGTTATATTGTGTTGCTAACTCTGTTGAGGATGAAAAGAAAGTCAGTGTCTTACTCAGTGTTATGGGAGCACAAACATATGGGCTGCTGCGGAACACCTGAAAAGCCAGCTGATAAAACGTTCAGGCAAATAGTAGACACTCTCCAACAGCATTTCAACCCCAAACCACTCGTCATTGCTGAAAGATTTAAATTTCACAAACGGAATCAGAGCAAAAATGAGAGCATTTCTGAATACTGTGCTGAATTGCGCAAATTATCGGAACACTGCCAATTTGGAGCGGGTCTGTCAGACGCTTTGAGGGACAGGATAGTGTGTGGCATGAACTGTGAAACCACACAGAAGAAGCTCCTGTATGAAAAGGACCTTACATTAGAGAAGGCTCTGAACATTGCAATATCAATGGAAACCGCAGCAAGGGGTGCATCAAAGATACAGCAAAAATCCCTGGAATATGCTACAAATAAAATGTCACTGAACAGAAATGAAGGAAAGAAATGTTACCGTTGTAGGAACATGTCACATGACCCTGATGACTGTTGGTTTAAAAACAAAGAGTGCAGAAACTGTGGCAAACAGGGCCTCATCGAAAGAGTATGCAAAGCTGGTAAGCAACAGAAAAAGGACAAAATGCAGAGAAACAAGAAACCTCAGAAAGGGAAATACAATGTACAGAAAATGAAAGCAGTTCTGATGAAGCCGACTCAGACAAAAGTGAACTGTCTTGTCTACAACTTCACAGTGTGAAAGAGACAGATGATCGAAGAGTAATATGGATCACTCCACAAGTGGCAGGCGTGAGACTGAAAATGGAGTTGGACACAGGCTCAGCTTTAACAGTGATCTCTACACAGGACTACAAACGACTGTTTTCACACATACCGCTGAAACAAACTAAACTACTGCTAAAAACTTACACGAGACAGAGAGTGCATCCAAAAGGGAAAATTAAAGTGACAGTAACCTACAGAGACAAAACACAGCAGCTGAACATCTATGTACTGAAAAATGGAGGACCACCGCTGCTGGGACGTGAATGGCTCAGGAAATTCCAGTTGGACTGGCACACTATCAAGGCACTATTTGTGTCATCGAAGGAGGGCAACAAGGACACACCTGAGAGACTGTCACAAATACTTGACTCGGAGGAAGTGTTCATGAAAGGGATAGAAACACTGCAGGGCATGAAGGCAAAGATTGAGATTGAGGAAAATGCATGCCCAAAATTTCACAAAGCCAGACCAGTGCCATATGCAATCCGTCCTACAGTAGAAGCAGAGCTGGAAAAGCTACAGCAGACTGGGATCCTGTCAAAGGTGGATTGGAGTGAATAGGACACACTTATTGTCCCAGTGATGAAGAAAACCTCCAGCACAAAACCAGGAAAACCAAGCAAGGTGCGCATATGTGGAGACTTTAAAGTGACTGTCAACCCAGTTCTCCGCACAGTACAGTACAGTACCCTCTACCTCGTATTGAGGACATCTTTGCTTCCTTGTCGGGGGGAACGTTTCACAAAAATTGATCTGGCCCAAGCTTATCTCCAAATGGAAATTGATGATGCATCCAAGAAATACCTGACGATAAATACACACAAAGGACTTTACCAGTACAACAGGTTGGTGTTTGGGATAGCATCAGCTCCTGCAATCTGGCAAAGGGCAATGGACCAGGTCCTGCAGGGCATTCCAGGGACGCAGTGTTACCTGGATGACATCATCGTCACTGGCAAAGATGACGATGAACATCTGTCTAACCTTGAATAAGTGCTCACCAGGTTACGGGGTTCTGGGCTCAGAGCTAATCGACAGAAATGTGAGTTTTTCAAAAAGGAAATCTCATACTGTGGACATGTGATCAACAAGGATGGTCTACACATGTCTCAAGACAAGATAGAGGCAGTGCTTAAGGCACCCCCACTTGAAAATGTGCCTCAGTTAAGAGCATATCTTGGACTGGTGAACTATTACCACAAGTTCTTGCCTAACCTATCCACAGTCCTACACCCACTAAATACACTGTTACAGACAGGGACTCCATGGAAATGGACTGAGAAGTGTGAGAAAGCATTTCATGTAACTAAAAAACTCATAACTTCAGATGGAATGCTTGCACACTTTGACCCATCCTTACCAATCCAACTGGCATGTGATGCCTCACCCCATGGGATTGAAGCAGTGTTATCGCACAAGTTTCCAGATGGCTCAGAAAGACCAATAGCCTTTGCCTCCAGAACGCTGACTTCAGCTGAGCGCAACTATGCACAGATTGACAGAGAGGCCCTAAGCCTTGTGTGGGGGGTCAAGAAATTCAATCACTACCTGTATGGTCAAAAGTTTACTCTGTTGACTGACCATCAGCCTCTCGTATCCATCTTCAACCCAAGAAAAGGTGTTCCAGTAATGACAACACAACGGCTGCAGAGATGGTCTCTTTTCTTAGGAGGTCAGATGTATGATATTGAACACAAGGGGACCAAGCAACATAGCAACGCTGATGGTCTGTCACGTTTACCACTCCCAACTTCAGAGATAACTTCAAAAATGGATTCAGCAGAGGTGTTTCATACAACAATAGTTGAACAACTGCCAGTGACAAACAGCCTCATTGAAAGAGAAACACGCAATGACCCCGTCATGTCAAAGGTCTATGACATCACAGTAAAGGGATGGCCAGCACATGGTAACACACTGTTTCCAGCTTTCTCAGCCAGGAAGGAGCAGTTGTCAGTGTGTCGGGGAACACTAATGTGTGGTTCACGAGTGGTGATTCCTTCCAATCGACGCACCAGAGTGCTAGAGGAGCTACACAGAGGGCACCTGGGTACGGTGAAAATTTAAAGTCTTGCCCGTGCCTATGTGTGGTGGCCAGGAATCGATAAACAGATTGAGGACTTGACCAAGACTTGCTATGGATGTCAAAAGATCCAGAACACACCACCACAAGCCCCACTCCATCCTTGGGAGTGGCCCTCATCACCATGGTAACGAGTGCATATCGACTTTGCAGGACCATTCATGGACTCTGTCTTTTTAATCGCCGTTGATGCACATTCCAAATGGCCAGAGGTCATCAAAATGAAGTCAACCACAAAAGAAAAGACTATTACAGTTCTGCGAACCACCTTGCCTGAAAAAGAATAGCTTGATGTAAAGGTAAACAACCAGCATTGCTAAAGCTAATCAGTAAACACAGTGGGCTATATATTTTTGCATGAAGCTTCCTGCTTTTCAGTGTTTTGCCCACAACTGACCACCAATTGTGCGTAATAACAATAATGATAATGACAAAGTTAACATCATTATTGCAGGGCTTAAAGTGAAAAATGTTCCTGAGCCTGAAACCTGAAACCGAAGGGGGGGGGGGGGGGGGGGGGGGGGTTGACCCACAGACCCACAGGTACCTCAGTTTTGCTGATTACTGTGTAATTTAACAATATGTTAAATTATTATTTGTTTTAAAAATGTAAATTACTTATCAAACAGACCTAACAATTCAGCTACCAGTGAATGAGCAGGAGTATGCCTGTGATAACATGGTTTGAAAAATAAGCCGAAGTGATACCTCTTCTCTGGATAGACAAGCTAAGCCAGTGTGCTGCTGTTAGCCGGTGAAAACATAGACAATAGAGCGGAGTGGCAACTCTTCGCTTTGTTCCACAATCTATGTCAGTGCACTGCTGTAGCCTGGAAAGTTTTTCTCAGTGTTGCCAACTTGGCGACTTTCTCGCTAAATCTGGCGACTTTCCAACTCCCCATGGCGACTTTTTTGTCAAAAGCGACTAGCGACAAATCTAGCGACTTTTCCTGGAGTTACTGGAGACTTCTGGTATTTTGGAAACTGACATGAAAGCACGTATCGTTCCTCTGCAGTTCCTGTTCTCAGCGAGCAGCGGGTGCTGCCGCGAACCCCTCCCCCGCCCCAAAGTCCTCACAGGTGGTCACAGCCTCGAGCCGCGGGCAGCAGAAAGGAGACCCACCACTCTGTGTCCAGGCAGCAAATGAATCGCGCATGCGCAAAGCCGCCGTTGGTCCTGCCCTTCCCATAAATTTGTAGTTCTAAAACATATTTAGGATGTTTTTTACTCACTTTTTGTCTCTCCTACGATATTATTCATCTCCTACAGCGTCCATTACAATCACGTGCAAATGGCAAATTATGCAAATTAGGCGATGACGTCATTTGGCGACTTCTAGCGACTTTTAGGACAGCCAATAGCTACTTTCCTTACTGAGGAGTTGGCAACACTGGTTTTTCTGCCTTTTGGACTTGTATGGTGCCGGTGCAGCGGTTGGAATGTTTTTTCTTGGTGGTGCAGGTGCAGGTGAAACGACTGGAGGGGTTGTGCCACCCAGATTTGCTTCTCTCCGTGTAATTTTCTCCAGATATATGTTCATATCCCCCACAAAACAGCATTTCATTCAATTATGTCAATTTCCGCGTTAAAAATAGATTCCGTTTTATTCGGCTAATTCCGCGATTCCGTGTTCATGGAAATTATAGGGCCCTAGTTAAGTTGACCCTTAAATGTGCTGTTTGCATCCCTGTAAGTTGCTCAATATTCTTCAGATTTGTAGTCATTGACCCATCTATATTATATCAATCTATAATAATAGAATAGGCTCTGGTCGTGAGTAACAGCGGCAGTAGTGCTTTAAACACCCGTGTGGGTGTCCATTTGACTTGGACCGGGACCAGAGGAGTGCAAACGCACTCATCTTCGCCACTGGTGATCGACTCAGGCTGTCGCGCCGTGCATTTAAAAAAACGCCGATATTTTCGCCTGTTTTTCAGGTGGCTGGAGCCGACTCAACACTAATTCTTTATTTCACTTACGTGGGTAAAGGTGTGATCCTCATCTGATCTCTCTCTGTCTGCACATGGATGAGTGCGGGTACAGAAACGTGACGTTAAATTATTTCTGTTGTGATTTTATTTATTTTTTACTTTGAAAATTAATTTAGCGTGTCGGGGGGCAGGCGCTGCGTCCCGCCAATAGAATGATAGGGGAAACACGCACAAGGCATGCTGTTCTTAGACCCTCCCCACTCAGCTTATTGGCCAAATGAGTTTGATAACACTATACCATTGGTGGATCTACCCATGTGCTTCGTTGAAAATCAGAAGATCACTCGTTAAATGCTAACTTAAGCCAAATTGTTGCCACAAAAAAAAAAAAAACAATGTCCGTCAAGACGGAAATCCGGCACCATGCCGGTGTTATGGATTAACTGGTTTCCGTGTTAACTGGTGACCTTTGTTTGTAAACGTCAGGCGTTTCTCTTGGCAACAGCAGATGTTCTAATCACAGCGAAGGGACGCGGCTGACCTGGCGAACGCCTGAATGACTATTATTAAATCTCGTTTATAATTTTCAAGACTTGGCTAACTATCTGCTCAACTTAGCTTGTTGGTGGTTCATGTGGTTTAGTGAAACGGTGGGGTCAGAAATCTACTCCATATTTTCCTTTATTTTCTTCTAAATAAATAAATTTTTAAAAAATTATCCACCCGGGGTTCGATACCGGGTGTGAAACATAAAAGAAACATTGCAAGCCATGTAAATTGACCACTAGGCTAGTGTACCTGTTGTTGGACGTATATGACAATATAATACATGTCAGGCAATAACAACCACACGGCCTCCTCCAGGCCTTGTATACTTCTGCCAGATTAACTTGTGAATATTGTTTATCTGTCCAAATACTTGTGGACCTAACAGTAAACAAGTAAATAACGGTTTGCACATACATTCATCGTTTACTGTGAAAACATTGCATTATAAGTTTATAATTTTCAAGACTTGGCTAACTATCTGCTCAATTTAGCTTGTTGGTGGTTCATGCGGTTTAGCGAAATGGTGGGATTAGAAATGTACTCCACATTTTGCTTTATTTTCTTCAAAAAAAAAAAAAAAAAAAAAAAGTGTCCACCCAGGGTTCAATACCGGGTGTGAAACCTAAAAGAAATCACAAAAGTCATCTGACTGGACCACTAGGCTAGCATATCTGTTGTGGGATGTATCTGACAATATAATACATGTCAGGCAATAACAACCACACGGCCTCCTCCAGGCCCTGTAAACTTCTGCCAGATTAACTTGTGACCACTGTTACTGCGATGATAACAGCCACACACACACACACACACACACACACACACACACTTTGTAGTACCTCTCAGCACTTGTCAAGCCCCAGAGATTTTGGGGGGGAATAGGCTATAGCGAGTGGGATCAGAAATCTACCCCATATTTTGTTTTATTTTCTTCAAAATAAAAACAAGTATCCACCGGGGGTTCGATAACGGGTGTGACACGTAAAGGAAAACACCATAAGTCACTTGACTGGACCGCTAGGCTAGCGAGCCTTCTAACACATTTTGTGCAACCACATAACAAATGTCAGGCAGATACAAACACACGGCTTCTTGTGGGATCTGTATATTTCTGCCAGATTAACTTGTGACCGCTGTTATTGCGACACACACAAATCTGTCTCCACCTGTTGAAAAACCTTCAATAAAGCTGAAAGTCTGCACTTCAATCACGTCTTGATTACTCCATTTCAAATCCACTGTGGTGGTGTGCAAGGGCAACATTATGAATATTGTTTATCTGTCCAAATACTGGTGGACCTAACAGTAAACAAGTAAATAACGGTTTGCACATACATTCATCGTTTACTGTGAAAACATTGCAGATATTTAAATTCTGTAAAAACAAACAAACAAAAAACACAGCCTCTTGCTCTTTGCCAGATTAACTTGTGACCTCTGTTAATAAACTAAAGTGACTACTACAATGAATTTGTTACATCGCAACAGCTGGCCCTGAGGATTACAATACAAAGGGAATGTGCTACAATCAAACCCTGAGTGCCTGACACCACTTTCACAACATTGTGCATGTTCACTAATTAACTATTACAAATGTTAACCCCATTACCACATACCAGATAGGCTCATGCATGTTAGTTTTCTTTCTTCCAATTATTCAATTACCCATTATCCCATAAATAGAGAGATTGGGAACATACACTACCATTATATTGCCAAAAGTATTCGCTCGTCTGGCTTCACATGCCAACTGCATCAACAATACACAAGTCCCGATTATAGAGTGGATAGTGCTTCTGCCTGCCATGCAGGAGACCAGGGGTTTAAATCCCCACCCAGACAAGAAAGTATCATTATCTCACTTTGTTATTAACCATGACAGTGAAGTGATTCTTAGTATTCTGTCTGTCATTGGCTAGATGACACACATTGTGGCATTTAGGGTTTCTGTACTTTCTGTGCTCTTTTTGTGAATTTGTATTGTAACCCAGGTGCTAAATTATTATTAGTATTAGTATTAGTATTTTAATATAGTTCAAATTCAGCTATCACTGAAATAGAATGTTTGGTCAGTAGTTTGGGATTCTCATCCCCCGCTTTGCAGAGTGACTGCTCTCAATACAATCAGATAAATGTTTATATTTTCTGGAAATCAGAAGATTAAATTGCAACAACCATATAGCCTGCATGTGGGACTACAAGGGAGACAATGAGCAACAACCAAGTAACTGTCATGTTGTTCTTTTCACAAATATGGGAATGATAGTCAAAAATATCATTATATAGTTTTATATAAAACAGCAAGGGCCCAATAAGATTTCTTTTCATGGGGCCCAAAATCCCTGGCAGCGCCCTGTACCTAGGTGCTTGATTTTATACACCTGTGGCCAGGTGAAGTGATTGGTACACCTCAATTCAGTGATTTGGATAGCTGAGTGAATACGTTGGGCAAAATAGTGTAGCTGGAGTCATAGTGAAGGAGAAATGGACCCACAAGTTGTGAAGGAATTGGTGGATTTTATGGTCCACAAAAAATTCCCCACAGGAGCCAACAAAAAAGACCGCTTTATAATAAAAAGGAGAGCAACGAACTTCACCATTAAGGGTGAGTAATCCCATAAAACTACAAAAAATGCTTATCAATGACATTTTAGTCTGCAGTAATTCAAGAGCTACACCCTCTCCAGATGGAGAACTGTTCTACATCTGCAGGAGGCAGAAAAATAAAGATGAGCACCTTGCAAAAGTGGTGCTCTCGGCTGAGGAGGCAGATGACCTCTTCAGACATTTCCACTGCAGCACTGTTGGGGCACACTGTGGGGTTGAAAAAACTCACCATGCCATAATACGCAGGTATTATTGGCCTGGCATGGAGGCTGACATCCGTAAATGGGTAAGTGAACAAAGGCTTCAGGTACACTTATATGCTCCTAATTTTCTCACGAACCAAATAACTCACTTAAAATGATTCTTATTTGTTAAAACGATGACCAGCATCAATTATTCAGGCACATTATTGTGCCCATAAAGGGGAAACAACCACTATGATGTGAGGACATGTGGTATTCCCTATTTCCAGATAGCAGTGATACACAGATTTTACTTATGATAGATATTTATTTGTTGACATGACTTTTTCAGATTGCTCAGTGCCCAGTGTGCCAGACAAAGCGGGCTAGTCTGAAGGAGAAGAGTCAGTACAGCCCAATAGAGGTGAGCTTATTTGTATGAGTAGGTTGTGAGGTGTGGATATCAGGAGCAGGGGCGTCGTAGCAGGGGGAAAAGTGGGACTGATTACCCAGGGCCACAATGTGGGAAGGGGCCCTCGAAAGGCCTGAAATAAAAAGGTTTGCCTATTGGCTGGCTCTACAAGGGCCAAATGAGATTTATTTTCATGGGGCCCAAAATCCCTGGCAGCGCCCCTGATCAGGAGGAGTCAGTTTTTGCAAGTAAAAACAATACAGATTTTATTTCCTATTAGATAACAATTCTGAAATGAGGGGAATGGGGAGGTGGAACAAAGTTAATGTCTGGCGAGAGTGGCTTTCTCTCAGTGGCATCTCTCAGATGCTGTGCATCAGGCCCAAATATGCCCCGACCCACTAACACTTACAGCTGCGGCTTATACGCGGCTTATCCGCAGATCATCCGCGGCGTTGTCCATGCTGCTGAAAGTGACAGCAGGTTAATTTGACAATCAAACTGCAACATAGGTGTCCTAACTAACCTTCCATTACAATATATATGATGGTCATTCATGTCTTTCAGGTATCTGAGCCATTTGAGCTGGTGGGAATGGATCTTCTCAAGCTCACTGTCACTGAGAGTGGTAACCAGTACATATGTGTCATGGTTGACTACTTTACGAAGTGGGCAGAGGCCTATCCTCTTAAGAGCAAGACAGCAGAGGAGGTGACCCATTGTATTCTTGATTTTGTATACAAATTTGGGGCTCCTCAAAGACTGCTAACAGATCAGGGAACTGAATTTCTAAATAAGGTGAGGATTAACATCAATAATTTACTGCAACCTAGTATTGTTTATCCATGCTGACTTATGTTTCTATTTTTTGGCATGACTCAGGTTAACAGTAACCTATGTGAGGAACTGGGAATTAAAAGGAGCTTTTGCTCTCCGTACCATCCTCAAACTAATGGGCTTGTTGAGAAACTCAATAGCACCATTCAACGGTAAGTTAATCTTAAAAAAGACTAAATACCACAGCATATCACAATACTAAGTTACAAAGTTCATTTTGAATATATGAAATTAATATGTCACCAATATAAAATTGAATATTTTAGATGCCTTGGCAAGCTGGCCAAGGAGCATCCAAAACAGTGGGACAAGTATCTGGCCGCAACGATGTTTGCAATACGCACGAAAAAGCACTTAACGACCCAATATAGTCCCTATTATCTTATGTTTGGCAGGGAGGCCAGATACCCCTCTGAGGTGCCATGCAATTATGAGGTAAGAGGGGCAACAAATCTTTTGGCACATGTAAATGTAGCAGTAGATGTGCTGACTTTATATTAACGCACTTATATTTTTGCTCTTGTAGATAAATGAAGACAAGGTGGAGGCCCTGATTAGGCAGGAGGGGATATGTCAGGGATTAAAAAATCAAAAAGCCCTGTATCAAGCAGTCAAAGATAACATAACAAAATCCCAACAAAAAAATCAGGAAAAGAAAGGCAGAGAGGGGTCAGGACGACCAGTTTAAGGAGGGAGATGTCGTCCTTTTAAAAAATGTCAGAGAGCAAGAACGGAAGGGCGGCAAATTGGAGGCTGACATGCTGGGACCATTCCTGATTGTCAGTCTTGAAGACAAAAAGGCCACAATACAAAACAAAAAAAAACATCTGTCAGGACAAGCACCAAAATCGATCATTTAATTCATTTTGTTGATCCAGAGGAGAGGGTTCCTGCTAAACTTCAAAAAGTTGCGGGGCCCTCTCCTCTGGAGCCATACCACAACACACCACCCACAGACACTCCCCCCAGTAATTTGGAGAATGCTGTCCTCCCTGTATTCACCTCTCCAGCCTCCTCATCAACTTTGTCCTACATTGGCACCCCTCCCATCACACCCTCTCCCATCTCCTCTCCAGTCAAAATGTGCAGCACCGCTAAAAGTGTCATCCCCCTGTCCACAGCAACGGTATTTATATGTAAAACTTTATATGTAAAACAAGATATTGAACATTATGTACTGTATTTAATTTTTCATACTGCTCTCTGAAACTGAAAGACTCCCCTATTTTCCCTTCCAGTGACCGATATCTGGGACCAGGGCAAGGGGGAGATATTGTGGGCCAAATTTGGCCCTTATAAGCTGTTTACAGCTGACCTCCAGAGCCTAGCACCAGGAAATGAATTGGAAAGTGAAGTATGTATTCACATAGGATATATGTTCAGCGTTAAGTTGTTAGATTTTGCTGAACCACATTAACCTATTAATGATCAAGTAAACTCTTTGCAGGTCATGAATTCCTATTTAACGATGGCTTCAAAAAAAGTGCCAGCTCAAGTCTATATCATAGACACATTTGAAATGACAGCAGTGTGGAACGGCACATCTCGGGGCTTGAGAAAAGTGAGCATCATTATTCCAATCCTGCTACCAGGGCCCAGCTGCAAAAGTGCAAGGACATAACACGGTAAGCAAATGTTAAAAGATCCTTCTTAAGTGCACGTAATCTTTTTACTGCACCACAGATAAACTATTTCACATAGCACCTGTTGAGGATTGGGACCTCTGATGCTGATTGTTAGCCTAACTGACCACTGCAGGGCTCCGGTCAGAGAGCACGAGACATCAGTTGAGTTCTAACTGTTTACTGAAGAACTGCATGGGCACAGTGATGCATTCCAATTACAGAGCAGTTTCTGAAAAAATATAACAAAATAAATGACAGATTTATCATTGTGTCATACTGTAAATTAAATGCAGTGAGTAAACACTTACGGTAAGTATAATATACATTCATGTCAGCTGTATAATGTTTAGACCCATAAGTACTGCTTCAAAAAGAAATCACGTAGCATACATGAAGACTGTAACAAACTGAAACTAACAGTCATACAAATCAACTCAGTTAGCTTAAATGCTAAATCGCGATCATGCTAGCGGGTGAAAACAGACACTTTAAAGAGTTCAAACACACATCGGGAGCTGAACAACAGTATAAGAAGAGGTAAGTGACATGTACGTATTAATTTCACATAAATTGAAGCATAACTTACATCATCAATGACTGCTACACCACTGTAAACATGCCGAAACCCGAACATGGAGAAAAAGAGGAAGGAACTGCATAGACGTTATCAAAATAAGAGCGTCTACTTCAAAATAAAAGCTTAAATGCACAAAGACTACAACTTGAAGAATTCTTAACAGCCGCCCCCACATTTGCCTTGCAAATGTGTAAAACCAGGGATTCTTCAAGTGTCCTTGGTATCATCCTGGAGGACAGGAAGCTCAACAAGTCGAGCAACTGGTCTGGTGTAAACTTTGTCTTTTACTTTGACCTCAGCCGTTCTGATACATCCATCTGGGCTAGCAACGGTCTTAATTTAAAATCCCCTCCACTTCCACCAAAGCTGTGTACAGGACATCTTCTGAGACAGACTGACTGCCCACTGCAACTTGAAGACCAGATTTAATCGACCGCACCTCTCTCTCCCATGCCCCGCCAAAATGCAGCGCATTTGGTGGGTTGAACTTAAAGTCAATCTGATATTCTGCCAACTGTTCTTTCAGTTGTGGTTCCATTGTGGCGAAAGCCTCCTGAAGTTCTCGCTCTGCACCACGGAAATTGGTACCACAATCTGATAGCACTTCCTTTGGACGACCCCGCCGGGCTATGAATCGACGCAGAGCGAGGAGGAAGGCATCCACGTCCATAGAGTTCAGGAGCTCAATGTGTACCGCGCGTGTTGTGAGAGACTTAAAGATCACCCCCCAGCGCTTCTCTGTCCGCCTACCCATCTTCACCAGGTATGGCCCGAAGCAGTCAACACCGGTCGAATAGAAGGGCGGACAAAGCAGTCTGAGGCGTTGTGGGGGGCCATCTGCGGCACCTTTGGCTGAGCTCTCCAACGCTGGCATGCTGAACAATTGAGTTGGTGGTGTCGGATGGCCTGACGGCCTCTTAGGATCCAATACTGTCTCCTCAACTCCGCATAGACCCGCTCTGGGCCTGGCTGCAAAAGATGTTCATCCATGTTCTTGATGAGGAGTTTCACTGCAGCGTGCTTTGGATCCAGCACAATTGGATGAATCTCACCGATGCTTAGATTCTGCATTCTTCGCAACCTTCCCCCCACACGAATGAGACAGGTTTCATCATCCCACTCTGGAGCAAGGTTGAGGAGACGACTGTGATTCGGGACAGGTTTCTTTGCCTTAAGTGCTGCAACTTCTTCAGCGAAGCTATGAGCTTGACATCCTCTCAGCAGCACGACCTCTGCATCTCTGCGACTGAGTAGCTGATCTTGTTCTGAGTCTGTGGACGCCCCGTGAGCTCGCTGGGTTGCTTCCAACAGCTTCTCCCATGAGCTGTACTGACTAGCATCAGGAATGCTGTCGTTGGACTCCACAGCCATGAAGCAACAAAAGGTGATCCCTTTAAGTTCAGATGAGCCTGCTGTTGTAGTTTGCTCAGGTTTCTTAGGCCAGCATTCTGCGCTCTGCCTGAGGTATGGAGGGCCTTGACTCCAGCGGCTAGGTTCAACCAGATCCAGCAGTGATTTTCCCCTCGTTATGTCGTCAGCCGGATTGTTTGGACTATCAATGTAGCGCCAGGACTGTCGATCAGTCAGCTCTTGTATTTCTGACACCCGAGTTCCGACAAACACCTTATAACGACAGGAGTCTGACTGGAGCCACTCCAATACAGTGGTAGAGTCGGACCACAGAACTGTTTGTCGGATGGGTAGCATCATCTCAGTTTTTATGAGTTTGGCCAATTGGGCTCCAGCTAGTGCTGCGCAGAGCTCCAAGCGGGGAATAGACTGTTGCCTTTTAGGAGCAACTCTGGATCTTGCCATCACGAAGGAGATGTGGATAGTGTCTCCTGCATGGACTGCAAGGTAAGCTACCGCTCCGTATGCTCGCTCCGAAGCATCACAAAACACATGGAGATCACACTTGATGTCTCTACCATCTACTGGGATGGGCGAGTAACAGCGGGGGATGGACACACTGCTGAGGTGTCTCAGCTCACTCTCCCAGGTTTCCCAGGCTTCTCTGAGGACCAGTGGTAGGTCAAGGTCATCCCAGCCCCTTTGCTTGGACCAAAGCTGCTGGATTAGCACTTTGGCTCGAGTTGTTTATGGCACCATGAACCCTAATGGGTCATATTGACTCGCTAACACTTGATACGCTCTTCTCATCGTCAGTGCAGAGTGTTCAATCATCCTGTACTGATAGCTAAGCGTGTCAGCAGCACAGTTCCACTTCAGACCTAAGGTGGATTCAAGTGGGTCAGTACGACTCTGGCTCAGCCACTGTTCCGTAGCTGAGGATCTGGTGTCGGTTGGAAGGTGGGCTACCACCGTGGGTTGATTGCTGGCCCACTGCCTGAGGTCGAATCCTCCCTCTGCCAGCACGGTGCGCAGCTGATCGACTCTCTGCTTGGCTGTAGATATGGTGGGAAAACTCTCAAGGCAGTTGTCAACATAAAAGCTCTGCTGTACAGACTGTAGCACTTCAGGATGAGTGTCCTGGTGATTACAGGCATGTTGTTGGAGTGCGAAGATGGCACAGCATGGGCTGCTTGTTGTGCCAAATGGCAGCACCTGCCATTCATACACATCTGGTGGGTGTTCACAACACATGTCCCTCCAGATAAACCGGAGGAGTGGTCTATCCTCAGGCAGCAGGCGGATTTGATGAAACATGGCACGGATGTCACCGCTGACTGCTACCTGATGCTGCCTGAACCGAATGAGGACCCCGACCAACGATGGACCCAGCGTAGGCCCAGGTAGGAGTTGTTCATTCAGGGAGACATCTTGGAGCCGAAATGAACAGTTGAAGACCAGACGTGGTTTGTTGTTGTGGCACACAAGATGGTGGGGCAGGTACCAAGCTTCTGTAGACTGTTCCACGTCCTTTGGGTGGAGCTTCTTGGCGTATCCAGCTACGATGAGTTTGTTGATTTCAGCTGAGTAGATTGCTGCTTTCTCTGGCTCCCTTTTGAGCCGTCTCTCTGTAGCTCTCAGATGAGCCATGACTGAGTGTGCGGAGCTGTTGAGTTTGGGTGCCCCTGGCTTCCTAAGGAGGGGGGTTGCGTACCGCTTAACTCCTCCCACCTTGAGTCGCTGTGTTTTGGTTTCCAGGAGGCTGATGGCATCCTGGTCCTCACGAGAGCGGACAACAATTTTCTCATTTCGGAAGGGCAGAACATCGAGTTGCCACAACCTTTCGACGCTCCGGTAGAGGAGGTCATCTGTACTGGTGACTGATGTGAAGAGACACTGCTGCACCGGAGACTGTCCCGGCACACCTCCCTCTGCACCTTGCAGGGCCCATCCTAGGGCTGTGTGGATGGCTAAGGGTCCACCATTCATCCCTCTGCGGATTGGTTCAGTCGCAGTGATGAGGTGTACGTGATCTGAACCGAGTAGCACTAGTGGCCGTACCTTGTGGAATGGCTGCAGTGGTATTCCTCGCAGGTGGGAGTATCGTCTTTGAAGCATCTGTACAGGGTAGGTTTGTTCCACTAGATCCAGACCTGCGGCGGTAAATGCTCCCTGCACCTTGTACCGCCTCCGTGGGTTAGTCTTGGGGGAAATCTCAAAGCTGACCTTGGAACCTTGAAGATGTGTGACATCTGTATGTACTGTGCGTAGGGTGAGGGTCTCTGATTCTCCGCTCAGTTGAAGCTGTTGGACTGCTATTGGCAAGATCATAGTCCGTTGTGCTCCATCATCCAAGACAGCGAAGGTTTCCACAGAATTAGAACTGTTGTGCAACAAGACAGGAACCACCTTCAGGAGTACTCTACTGGTCGTTATACTGGGAGTCAAATAGACTCGGCTCTCTGAGGATTTTGACTGTAGATCAGTGGAGCGACACTGAGCGATGTTGTGCAGCACTTGGAGGTGGACGTCACCGCAGTCACTGCAGGGCTTTTTGAGGTTGCAAGATTCAGGTGTGTGTGCACGTGCACATTTCCAGCAACGTTTCCCTTCTGTTATCCACCTGTCCAGCTCTGCTGTTGATTGCATTTTTATGCTGGGGCAGCGGCTGATGTAATGTTCTTTGCTGTCACAGAAGAGGCAGTGCACTTTAAAAGGTTTCTTGCCACCAGATGATGCGGGTTTGTTGAAGGTGTTTGGCTGAGTGGGCTCTGACCCATGATACACAGCTACACTCTGACTTTTACCCTTATATGGGATTTTATCCTTCCCGTTGCTAGCGGGTTTCTCCACTTGATAGCGCTGCACAAGTCTGTTTGACAAACGCTGCTGCTGGGCTTTACCTTGTAGCCAACCATTCAAGTCTTGAAGGTTGTAGGGGTTGAGGCTTGTGGTGCTGAGCTTTCCCTGTAGCTGGAGGTATTCGATGAACCCATCTCTGTGATATTTGGGCAGCTTACTAAGTAGGCGGTCAACGTGTGAGCAGCACTTGAGTTCCATCCCCCGAGGTCCCTCTAGGGAGAGCAGCATACTGACTAAGAGATGGACTCTGAAAGCGAAGCTCTGGAATGTGCGTGCCTCTCCGGACTTCACATCAGGAGAAGTGAGAATAGCTGCTATTTCACTCTGTGCTAGCTGGTGTGGCTGACCATACTGGAGCTGAAGTGCTTGCATGGTTGCTGTGTAGGGGGATGGGTCATGTCGACATGACTGGCCAATCATCTGTGCTTCAGGGAGCTTGAGATGTTCGAGTAACACATGGTATTTGTACAGAGTGGTGGTGGTTAGCAGCTGCTGTACCTGAGGCTGGTGTCTGTAGGAGAATTTATCCTCGTAGTGATACAGCTCCGTCATCTGGGGCTGTAAGGGGGCTGGCTTTATGGGATGCCTTTGAGCTGCAGTTGGCGTCATCATCCCAGAGGAGATGTCTGAATAGGGAGAGCCTGGGTGCTTTGGAGGGACTGAATGTACTGGTTTAAATGCAGATTCTGCTCTTTCACTTGTTACGATAGGGATGTTGTCTCTCAGCTCAGCTTCTCCCTCCAATGTTGAAATCACATTTGCTGTGTGTCTTTCAATGTGAGACTCCACGTTGTGTATCTGCCTCTCTGCTGAAGGGGTGTGAAGTGGAGATTGTCTTTGTAATAAAGTGGGTGTGGTACCCATTACATTGTGAGTCTCCTCATTCTCCTCTTCTTCCCGCAGGAATGATGTGATGTGCTCTAACAGCTCTTGGCGACGACGCTGTCGATGTTCATACTGACGGAGTTTGTGAGTGACTTCGGCTATTTCCGCCCTTTCCTCCTTCTCACTCTTGGAGAGGGATTCCACAAGCTGTTTCAGTGTTGTGGTGCACAGTGGGTCACCTGAGTCAGAGCTACGTGAGGCTCCGCTTGCACCAACATGAGAGACTGCATCTGCTTGTCCACTGTCTGCTGCGGCCGCTGCTCCTCTCTGCTCCTCATGCTCTCCATCGTCAGAGTGGGAGGAAAGGGCAGGCCCAGGAGCGTTGTAGGCAAGGATGTACTCTTCTAGGTGCTTAGGTGTGCGGCGTTGTCTCACTTGTCGCTTTCGTACGCCCATATGAGAGTGAGACGTTGTATATTCTTCTGATGACATATTCTGCAGTAATCAATTATCCGGCTCGAAGGACCTTTGTTGAGGATTGGGACCTCTGATGCTGATTGTTAGCCTAACTGACCACTGCAGGGCTCCGGTCAGAGAGCACGAGACATCAGTTGAGTTCTAACTGTTTACTGAAGAACTGCATGGGCACAGTGATGCATTCCAATCACAGAGCAGTTTCTGAAAAAATATAACAAAATAAATGACAGATTTATCATTGTGTCATACTGTAAATTAAATGCAGTGAGTAAACACTTACAGTAAGTATAATATACATTCATGTCAGCTGTATAATGTTTAGACCCATAAGTACTGCTTCAAAAAGAAATCACGTAGCATACATGAAGACTGTAACAAACTGAAACTAACAGTCATACAAATCAACTCAGCTTAAATGCTAAATCGCGATCATGCTAGCGGGTGAAAACAGACACTTTAAAGAGTTCAAACACACATCGGGAGCTGAACAACAGTATAAGAAGAGGTAAGTGACATGTACGTATTAATTTCACATAAATTGAAGCATAACTTACATCATCAATGACTGCTACACCACTGTAAACATGCCGAAACCCGAACATGGAGAAAAAGAGGAAGGAACTGCATAGACGTTATCAAAATAAGAGCGTCTACTTCAAAATAAAAGCTTAAATGCACAAAGACTACAACTTGAAGAATTCTTAACAGCACCAAAAGCAGCATCTCATACTTTGATCCCTCTGTCTCCATGATGCAGAGCCTTCATCAGGAGGAGGAATGTGAATGTGTCCAGGTGGAATTGCGACACCATTTCTCACCCCTGCCAGCAGGATAGCACATCATGTGGCGTTCTTGTCTGTAAAGTAAGTTGTCCAGTTTGTCAGTTAATTCCTCTCTTTCAAAGAGAGAACTTACTCCTATCTGTATTCCAGGTGGCAGAGGAAGTGCTGAAGGGCCACCAGCCTGATTTTGAAGTGGACACAGAGGGCATCAATGAACTTAGGCGGGAAATGGTCCAAACACTGCTTGATGAGTCAGGTATGGATATGAGGGTCTTTCTTAAATCCTTAACTAAGTATAAAGAAGGTTCAATAACTTTATTTGTAACAGATTCCCTGTTGGATCTGTGCCATTTCTGTGGCGAGCAATCCACAGGAGAAGCTGGACAGACCCATGCTGACTGGGTAAGAAAACACAGCTCTGTTTCATATTAGACTTTATTATCACTGTGATTCTAAATTGCATTTGTGTTTTTCAGATTGGATGCACATCCTGTGGTCGCTTGTTTCACTGGCTCTGTGTGGGACAGCCTCCAATGGCACGATTACTTTTGCCCAATATGTTGTGAATAATGTGCTTTTTAATTTGTAGATGTTTATTTATTTTGATTATGATTGTAGCACATTCCCTTTGAATTGTAAACCTCAGGGCCAGCTGTATTTATGTTGCGATGTAACAAATTCATTGTAGTAGTCACTATAGTTTATTACAGTTTTTCTCGATTGCTAAAACACAAAAACTGGGTCCTGTAGCACAAAAACCCAAACCTTTTTGTCATTCCCAGAAGCACACACGCATTTCCCATAACCATAAACACAATTCACCTATTTCCACATGTTTCAATATTCAAAACTCTTTCTGCAAAACCTTACACAAAAGTGGCCAGATAAATCATTCATTGCACTATGTGTTCATTCAGCAAACACATGCTCTCAATATAATTAACTCAGGTTATCATGACCTAAACTCAGAGACCACACCTTTCTCCAAGTGCAAACACTCAGCCTAAAAATTGTTAACACACCAATCAGAATTGTGGGTCAGTAAATATGGATGGATCACAACCAATGCTAAGGTTGATGGACAACAAAGAGGAAGAGGAAGAGGAAGAGGATGAAGCAACTTTACCGTGTGCCTTTTGAGATGAATTCTGACAGGGTTAAGGAGCAACGATTCCAATATGTGCAGGTAATTGCTATACAACACAGAAATGTTATAGTATGTAGAGTAAAGGCCCATCTTTCATTCCAATACACACAGTACTGTGTTTTAAGTAAAATGTGTGTTTTTGACTCCTTTAGAGAAGCTTTGAGATGGATGTCATGGCTGACCCTCATCTTTATCGATGAAGCAGGCTTCAATCTGACAAAAAGGCACAAAGGGGCCGTAACATCATTGGACACTGAGCAATCACACAAGTTCCAGGTCAGAGGGGAGGCAGCATCACCATGTGTGCAGCTATTAGCAATCGTGGCATCCTCCACCGCCATGCCATACTGTGTCCACAAGGGGATATTTCCTACGCTGCCTGGCAAGAGCAGACATAATGTGTGATGTTGACGAAATACTATGGCCTGACCCTGACCTGAGACAAGATCATGCTAATGCTGTTGCCGATTCTGATGCTGATGAACCTGTATATGTGCTGAATATGGAAATACTGTGAATAAAACCTATTGTGGACATTTTGGTCGCAGTGTTTTGAATTAATCCCTCCAGTGTGTAACAAATACTCACATAGTCTGTGTTTTGACAGCTTGTGTGTGTTGTCTGAGGGTAAAAACTAATTGGGATCCAGAAGTTGGATGTTTGTACCGTTGGGTGTGAGTTTTTAGAATTGTGTGTGAAGATTTGAGAAAATGGTGAGTTGTTCCAGGAACTGTGTCTAAGTAATTGAGAAAAACTAAGCTGGCAAAGAGCAAGAGGCTGTGTTTTTTGTTTGTTTGTTTTTACAGAATTTAAATATCTGCAATGTTTTCACAGTAAACGATGAATGTATGTGCAAACCGTTATTTACTTGTTTACTGTTAGGTCCACAAGTATTTGGACAGATAAACAATATTCATAATGTTGCCCTTGCACACCACCACAGTGGATTTGAAATGGAGTAATCAAGACGTGATTGAAGTGCAGACTTTCAGCTTTATTGAAGGTTTTTCAACAGGTGGAGACAGATTTGTGTGCGTCGCAATAACAGCGGTCACAAGTTAATCTGGCAGAAATATACAAATCCCACAAGAAGCCGTGTGGTTGTATCTGCCTGACATTTGTTATAGCCTAGGAGTCCAGTTAAATGACTTATGGTGTTTTCCTTTACGTGTCACACCCGTTATCGAACCCCGGGTGGATACTTTTTTTTTTTTTTTTTGAAGAAAATAAAGCAAAATATGGGGTCGATTTCTGATCCCACTCGCTATAGCCTATCCCCCCCACCCCCCCCAAAAAAATCTCCGATGCTCGACAAGCGCTGAGCTTGAGAGGCACTACAAAGTGTGTGTGTGTGTGTGTGTGTGTGTGTGTGTGTGTGTGTGTGTGTGTGTGTGTGTGTGTGTGTGTGTGTGCGTGCGTGCGTGCGTGCGCGCGCGCGTGCGTGTGTGTGTGTATGGCTGTTATCATCGCAGTAACAGCGGTCACAAGTTAATCTGGCAAAAGCATTCAGGTCCTGGTGGAAGCCGTGTAGTTGTTATTGCCTTATTGTCAAATCGACTCCACAACAGATACGCTAGCCGGTCCCATCAGATGACTTGCATAATTTCCTTTAGGTTTCACACCGGTATCGAACCAAGGGTGGACCTTTTTTTTTTTTTTTTTTTTTTTTTTTTAAGAAAATAAAGCAAAATGTGGAGTAGATTTCTAATCCCACCGTTTCGCTAAACCGTATGAACCACCAACAAGCTAAATTGAGCAGATAGTTAGCCAAGTCTTGAAAATTATAAACGAGATTGAATAATAGTCATTCAGGCGTTCGCCAGGTCAGCCGCGTCCCCTCGCCATGATGAGAACATCTGCTGTTGCCAAGAGAAACGCCCGACGTTTACAAACAAAGGTCACCAGTTAACACGGAAACCAGTTAATCCGTAACACCTGTTTACTTTAAGACCTGTTATTGACAAAAACACAACAATAACAAAAACAGCAATAACAATAATTTTGTTTTAAGCAAAAGCACAAACAGAGAGATGTCAAAGTGCTTCGGAGAGGAATAACAATCGAGTGATGGCGTCACAGGGAAGTATGTTCAGCTCAAATGTTCAGTTTTAGTCCGGTCAGTAGCAAAGCTCTGTTCAGCATTTCTTAAGCATACATTTTCCCTCAGTGAAGAATGACACAAACACTACGTTACCTGGTCAAAATGTCGCGGTTTTCAAACAGTTCTGACTTCAGTGTCGCAGCAGCTCTTCGTCTCCTTCAGCTCTGCGTTTACGGGAAACCATATCACTTTCTCTTTCTCTTTCTCGTTGAAGTTGGTGCGCAGTACCCTACAGTTTGATGTATTTTCATGGAGTAACCACAAGGTGGCTGTGTTGCCTGATTGTTGAGAGCTGAGTCCTCTCAGTACCTTTGCCCTGCAAAACTAACCTTGAATTAAAAGGTTACTATATAACAGTGAATTAAAAGGTTACTATGTATATAGTAACCTTTTAATCCACTGTTTAAATATCTGTTCTGGCATTTATTCCTTATATTCCGTATTAGCGCATATCAAATCAGATAATGTGTGATATGCATGTGTAAACAGAATAATTCCAAGAACTTGTAATTGACTTTTTTCTTGTCTTTGTGTGTGTAATCAACTTGTGAATTTTTATAGTGATATCTGAAAGTAAAATTTTGAACCCCTTTCCCCTGTGTGTTAAAAACAGTGTTTTTTGGTAATATGTGGCCATAAATAGTTGATTTTCAAAACTTTCCACCAGTGGGATTTCTTAGGACTTTTGTTCCCTCACTCAGGACAAACTGAGGACACAAAATCAGTTGAGTTTTTTTCTCTTGCAATTTGTCCTAGGTTTTTTCATAAAATGACTGGACTACAGTCCGCCCCTGGGTGTGACGGGTCTGTGACACCATGTAATCATTGCTGACTTTTTACAGGGTTTCTGATTCGTTTCATTACGTTAAAAAGAAAACAAGAGGCGGCAGAAAAATTAAAAGTTAAAAAATAAATTAATTAAAAGTTGGACAGACGATAAATTTATGGCTATTTGGGATTACTTCCTGGAGGTAAGAGTCTGCTTTTGGAAGTTACACCACTACAAAATAATATGTAGATTTTAAACACGATCTAAAGGATTACAAAGTGAAAAGGACTGAGGCTGTACACAAACAGTAGTGGAGGACTGGTTCCTTAGTTCAGTTACTATCAGCAAGACCGCTGCATTGTTTGAATCATAGTAATAATAAAGCTTGCTAAGTCATTAATTTGAGGTGGTTTTGCATCAATCAGCAGCAGCATAGCCAACAGGAATAAAGGCAAGATACATGTATTTAATCATTTATTGATTGATTGATATATAATTTTGTTTTGCAGTGTGAAGAAAAACAGACAATCACATGGGAGCGCCACAAAAAACGAACAAGGAACAAAGACAAGATAGGAACAGCATTAAGGATGTGGGGCGTGCAAGACACTGGCATCATAGAGGATTTAATGACAAAATGAACTAATTTACAATAATTTCTTGAAGTTAGCGGGTCCTTGAGGGACATCCAGGGCGTCATCAGAAAAACAAGGAAGCACTTCATTGACCACAAATTATTGCGATACAAAAAAATGTATGAGTGATTATTTTAACACATTATATTTTGCCACTTTGAATCTTTCTGTCTGTGTTCAAGTACACATTCAAATCAAAATATATTTTCATATCAAGGTCAACACAGCATGAAGGCATGCTTCCAGTGGGGGTCCAAAGCTCAATGCTCCAATAAACCTTACTGAAAGTCACCGTGGGGGTCTGAAACATGGAAAAAATAAGTGATTTTAGAGACTGTCTTTTCATGCAATGGAAACTGGGCACACCACAAGATGTCTTCCAACATAATGAAGTGAGCTTGAAACTTTGTGGAGTTTGCATGAAGGCTCACGCAGGCTCTCATCTCTTCGTACCTCCATCATCAGATGAGATCCTGAGGAGCTATGCACTCCTACTCTTCTCCCCCTGAGAAAAATATAGTACTCTGATCAAGACAGTGAAGTAATCTGAACTGGTGTCAACAATGGAAAGATTGCAACATAAGTGACTGAAGGTGATAGATAGATAGGACCCAGCTGCAGGACCCAACACTGATGGAGAAGTTCGACCTTTATTAAACTTAACTATTTAATTTAACTAAGCAGGGGAAGCACTGATGCAGGTACATGGCAGATGGCAGCTAAGGAACAGCAAGTTTCAGTTCTCAGTTCTCAGGGGGAGGGCCTGGGCACGTGGCCAAGTGTCACAGGGTGATGTGTGTGTGTGTGTGTGTGTGTGTGTGTGTGTGTGTGGCCGCCGGTGCTGGTGGTGGCGCTGGGGTAGTGTTTGCTGGGATTGGTGCGCGGGGCTCTGTGGGTGTGGTCCTCTCTCTCCACAAGGCTAATTAGGGCATGAGGACGCCGACAGCGTGCCCAGAGACGAGTGTGTGGTTTGGACCCTCGAGACAGCCAAGCGATAGAAACAACACCAGCCTAAGGCCCGGGCGCAATCGAGGCGAGGGACCAGCGGGATTAGCAGCCGACTGCCAGCAGAACTGCAGGAGAGGCAGGAGGAAGGACTGGAGCTCGTTGCTAGCTGCTGACCACTACAGGAAGGGAGACACGCTTCGTGGGAGAGCGGAGGGGTGAACGTACGCTTCACCCCTCCAGTTAAGTCTTGTACTGCGTCAACTCTAGAGCCCAAGAAAACCACACACGTCCTTACCTCTGTTATCGACGACAGAGTGATTGTACGAAGCTGCAGACTAGTTAGGGAAGAGCCCTTTTGTGTTTGGTTTGTTTGTTTGTACTCTTGATTTTATTAAACACAGTTTTGGTTTGGGTTGTAGTGCACATCTTTATTTAAATGGCTCATGCCCGCTAGTAACGTAGCCGACAGAGACTAGAACTAATTGCGAGGCAGGAACAGAGGATTTACGTGTGATAACCCTTTGCAGTCGCCAAGTGAAGGTGGCGCAGGGCAGCCAGGGATGAGAGTGATCGGTGGTGTCAGCAACACGGAGGCAGGACTGGGCTACCCATCGGGACACCCGATGCTGCGGAGGCTGGACAGTTTCTTTCTCAGACATTTTAGTGGTTTTAGAGATTTTACCAGTGGCACTGTAGTCTTTTACGGGCCTTTTACCTACAGTGTTATTTCTTTTATGTGACTTTTATTTAGTATTTTATTCCGTTTTATCATTTTAGTCTGTTCTGAGCTTGTAGTTTTATTTTCAATAAACCAGAACCACTGCCCAGTAGAAGTTGTTGGTTATTTGAAGTCGCCCTATACCCGTGGCATAAGCTCACACTCAGACAGTTCAGTAGCTCAGGGGTCGGGGCAGGGGGAGCAGGTAAGTGAGGCAGGTTGGACAAGCTCACTTTACAAGCAAGAGTACATGGGAGGGCAATGGTACCATTTAGGAGCAGGCAGTGTTTGTGGTCATCAAGGAGGCGGGTCGGCTAACAGGCAGGCAGCGGGGCAGACGAACCAGGAAGGAGCAGGCAGACAGTAAGTTGGGGACAGGCGAGAACGAGAACCAAGAAGTGTAGAGGCAAAACTCGTGGTCAGGAACAGATGGCAGTAGCTCTCACCTGAGCCAGAGCTGAGCCAATCGGAGACCACAAAGTCAGGCGGAAGGTAAGTGCTGGGAAGTCTGCCATTAAGTCGTAGAATGATCTGGTGATGAGTGAATGAACCAGGGAGGTATATATACTGGCTTTACTGGCAATGAAGAGCAGCTGGTGGCAGCGATCAGACTGATGAGGGAGAGTGGCTGGTCGGGGAATGAGACGGAGGCGGGGTAGATGGAAAAGTAGTAGTAGTGCAGCAGCAGGTAAGGGCCAGAGCAGGCTGTGACAGAAGGTCATGGATCTAAAGCAACATCAAACATTTAAAAACTGTCCCTCTTCTTGACAAATTAAACTCAAATGTGGGCAACTCATAAAAACTTCATTTTCAAGACTGTTTTCATTCTCATTCATGGCTAATTTAATGTTGAAGTGTTTATTTTTATTTATATACTTTGATTAAAAAAGCTCTGACATCATCAACTGTTCACTAATTGTCGGGGCTGATTCTTCAGCTTCCACTCCCTTGAATTCAGTCTGAGGATCATTTATTATCTGCACTGAAATATATGCATTATGGACACAGATATTTACTGTAGAATTAAAATGAGCTGGCTTTCTTCTCTTAATGGGCTGGTTGTCACAGTTGTCCAGTTTTGTCAGGAATGTTAAAGTTGTCAAACTGACTGTGCCTTACAGCTGCCTACCTTGATGTTCAGGCTTGTTGCTGCTCTCCTCCAGAGCTTCTATTCCCTCTCCCTGTTCTTCCATGTTTGTCTTTTCTTCTCTCTGGAGTTCCTCAGAGTGTTGGTCTTTCAGTTTAGTTTGGTTTTGTTGATGATGTTGCTCCCTCTCCTGAAGTTTTTTCTCTTTCTCAAGTTGTTTCTCCTTTTCCTGTAGTTTTCTCTCCTCAGGTTCTTTCTCCTCTCCCTTAATTTGTTTCTCTTCCTCAAGTTGTTTCTCATCTTCTTTAAGTTGTTTCTCCTCGTTAAGTTCTTTCTCTTTCTCTTGAAGTTGTTTCTGCTCAACTTCATTCTCTTCCTTGAGTTGTTTCTCATTTTCAAGTTGTTTCTCATCTTCATGTTGTTTCTGCTCTTCAGACAAAAGGGGCTCTAGCAAAACAGACTGAGAGTGTTCAGGTTTGTCTTTCAGCTTTCTTAGTTCCTCCAGCTGTTGCTCCTTTTCCTGAGGTTGTTGCTCCTTTTCCTGAAGTTCTTGCTCCTTTTCCTGAGGTTGTTGCTCCTTTTCCTGAAGTTGTTGCTCCATTTCCCGAGGTTGTTGCTCCTTTTCCTGAAGCTGTTGCTTCTTTTCCTGAGGTTGTTGCTCCTTTTCCTGAAGTTGTTGCTCCTTTTCCTGAAGCTGTTGCTCCTTTTCCTGAAGTTGTTGCTCCTTTTCCTGAAGGTGTCGGTCCTTTTCCTGAAGCTGTTGCTCCTTTTCCTGAGGTTGTTGCTCCTTTTCCTGAGGTTGTTGCTCCTTTTCCTGAATCTGTTGCTCCTTTTCCTGAAGTTGTTGCTCCTTTTCCTGAAGGTGTCGGTCCTTTTCCTGAAGCTGTTGCTCCTTTTCCTGAAGCTGTTGCTCCTTTTCCTGAAGCTGTTGCTCCTTTTCCGAAGGTTGTTGCTCCTTTTCCCGAGGTTGTTGCTCCTTTTCCTGAAGCTGTTGCTCCTTTTCCCGAGGTTGTTGCTCCTTTTCCTGAGGTTGTTGCTCCTTTTCCTGAAGTTGTTGCTCCTTTTCCCGAGGTTGTTGCTCCTTTTCCTGAAGCTGTTGCTCCTTTTCCTGAGGTTGTTGCTCCTTTTCCTGAAGCTGTTGCTCCTTTTCCTGAAGCTGTTGCTCCTTTTCCTGAAGCTGTTGCTCCTTTTCCTGAAGCTGTTGCTCCTTTTCCTGAAGTTGTTGCTCCTTTTCCTGAGGTTGTTGCTCCTTTTCCTGAAGCTGTTGCTCCTTTTCCTGAAGCTGTTGCTCCTTTTCCTGAAGCTGTTGCTCCTTTTCCTGAGGTTGTTGCTCCTTTTCCTGAAGTTGTTGCTCCATTTCCCGAGGTTGTTGCTCCTTTTCCTGAAGCTGTTGCTTCTTTTCCTGAGGTTGTTGTTCCTTTTCCTGAAGTTGTTGCTCCTTTTCCTGAAGCTGTTGCTCCTTTTCCTGAAGCTGTTGCTCCTTTTCCTGAAGTTGTTGCTCCTTTTCCTGAAGGTGTCGGTCCTTTTCCTGAAGCTGTTGCTCCTTTTCCTGAGGTTGTTGCTCCTTTTCCTGAGGTTGTTGCTCCTTTTCCTGAATCTGTTGCTCCTTTTCCTGAAGCTGTTGCTCCTTTTCCTGAAGTTGTTGCTCCTTTTCCTGAAGGTGTCGGTCCTTTTCCTGAAGCTGTTGCTCCTTTTCCTGAAGCTGTTGCTCCTTTTCCGAAGGTTGTTGCTCCTTTTCCCGAGGTTGTTGCTCCTTTTCCTGAAGCTGTTGCTCCTTTTCCCGAGGTTGTTGCTCCTTTTCCTGAGGTTGTTGCTCCTTTTCCTGAAGTTGTTGCTCCTTTTCCCGAGGTTGTTGCTCCTTTTCCTGAAGCTGTTGCTCCTTTTCCTGAGGTTGTTGCTCCTTTTCTTGAAGCTGTTGCTCCTTTTCCTGAGGTTGTTGCTCCTTTTCCTGAAGCTGTTGCTCCTTTTCCTGAGGTTGTTGCTCCTTTTCCTGAAGCTGTTGCTCCTTTTCCTGAAGCTGTTGCTCCTTTTCCTGAGGTTGTTGCTCCTTTTCCTGAAGTTGTTGCTCCTTTTCCTGAAGCTGTTGCTCCTTTTCCTGAAGTTGTTGCTCCTTTTCCTGAAGCTGTTGCTCCTTTTCCTGAAGTTGTTGCTCCTTTTCCTGAAGCTGTTGCTCCTTATCCTGAAGTTGTTGCTCTTTTTCCTGAAGCTGTCGGTCCTTTTCTTGACAATGTGTGGAGTCTTTGCCCCTGAGCCTTTGCCAGAATGCCGGTGTTTTCCACTTAGACACATTTGATGATGATTTTGGAAGACCCGTCTGCAACAAAAATAAAAACAGCATCAGCACTAAACCTTTCAGCCATCTAATATAGAAGGTAAATATATAACTTTATTTACTGCAATATGAAGTGTAAAAGTTGGACAAGTCAGAGTTTTTTACGTGACCATAACTCAGTCTAAATCACAACCATCAACCTCAAAGCAATTAAACTAAAAAAGAACAATCTCTGATAAAGAATGTTTCTCACAATTCTTTCATACAATTCTAAACAAAACGTTTTGCTAAAATGCTTGCTAACAAAAGAAAAACTATCACATTCATCATATTTTCATACTTCACTGTTATAGTGATCTGTCAGTCGGATTGTTAAAGATATTCTTTAACCTTGGAGCTCTTGCTGATGATAAAATGATCATTTCAATTTGTTTGTTTTTAATGTAACATACAGATGGGAGTGATCTGGGATACATGGTTTGGGATCTTCAGTAATAAGGGCAACAAATGCATCAAGTTTCAAATTTTAGGCAAATGGGAAATGCAAATGGGAAACACAGTGTGACTACCTTTTTAAGAACCTCTCTGACTGCATTTTCATTGCGTGGGCAGTCCAAAAGTCCCTTGGTCTCATGGACTTGACAGTCCAGAACCAGTTTGACAGAGCTGCTGTTCACCAGTCTGCTGCTGTCTGCCACAGTGAGCTCTGGGTTGAAGGTGCGGTGAGATATAGCTGCTTCTCCCTCTCCCTGTTCTTCCATGTTTTTCTTTACTTCTTTCTGGAGTTTCTCAGGGTGTTTGTCTTCCAGTTTTCTTTGTAGTTCCTGCAGTTGATTATCCTTATTTTGTTTTTCATCCTTTAGCTTCTTAATCTCTTCAGTCATTTTCTCTTCTCTCTTTTTAAAGTTATCACTCCTAAGCTTTAGTTGTTGCTCCTTTTCCTGAAGTTGTCGGTCCTTTTCTTGGCAAAGTGTGCAGTCTTTGCCCTTATTATACGTTTGTGATATCGGTATAGTTAGACCAAATGATGATTTTTGAAGATCCATCTGAAACAAAAATAAAAACAGCATTCAGCACCAAACCTTTCAGCCATCTAATATAGAAGGTAAATATGTGACTTTATTTACTGCAATATGAAGTGTAAAAGTTGGACAAGTCAGAGTTTTTTACATAACAATAACTCAGTCTAAATCACAACCATCAACTTCAAAGCAATCTCTGATAAAGAATATGTTTCTCACAATTCTTTCATACAATTCTGAACAAAACGTTTTGCTAAAATGCTTGCTAACAAAAGAAAAACATCACATTCATCATATTTTCATACTTCACCGTTATAGTGATCTGTCGATCTGACTGTAAACATATTCTTTAACCTTGGAGCTCTTGCCGATGATCAAATGATAATTTCTGTTTGTATGTTTTTTTTGTTTTTAATGTAACATACAGATGGGAGTGATCTGGGATACATGGTTTGGGATCTTCAGTAATAAGGGCAACAAATGCATCAAGTTTCCAATTTTAGGCAAATGTGTCCCTCATGTAGCATAAAACTGGTTTTCCAGAAAAATAACATCTTTAATAACATAGACAAGTACATTTAAAATGAAATTTACAGATACCTCAAGATTTCATTTTAGCAGTAGGTTATATTTTTGGCATGAAAACAGGATTATGTTTCAGTGACTGGATCTTTACACCATGTAAACACATGGTAAAGAAACTCAAAACATGGTGTGACTACCTGTTCAAGAACCTGTCTGACTGCATTTTCATTGCGTGGGCAGTCCAAAAGTCCCTTGGTCTCATAGAAGAGACAGTCCACAACCAGTTTGACAGAGCTGCTGTTCACCACTCTGCTGCTGTCTGCCACAGTGAGCTCTGGGTTGAAGGTGTGGTGCATCACCACCAGGATCACTGGTTTACATCCAAAGAGTTCTGTTCAACAACACAGATCATCCAGTTTGCCACAAAAACACAAACAATATAGTCCATGTCACTTTGTGTGCAATGAATGCCAATTCTCTGAGCACTAATACCTGTGGTTTCTACATGCTTACCTGAGATGTGAGATAATGCTGCAGTTATGTCAGTCCCGAGGCGACTGACGATGGCACAGAAGACAATGATGACATCACTCTTGTCAGGTGAGTCTACCTGAGTTGCACCTCCTTTGATGAGTCGCTGAACAAATTTCTGATGAGAATCCAGAGTGTTGGAGGTGACATGTGTATAAAACGTTTCCATTGTTGCTTTCCCTGAAAGAGAATAGCTTGATATAGTCAAAGGTAAATTTTACTGCTACAACCAGCATTGCTAAAGTTCAAGAAAAAAAAATGTGACTGATTCTAATCTGTAATGTCAAAATGTCGGTTTGCTCTCAACTTTATTCATGTTGCTGTTTGACTGTTTCTGCTGACACCTGTTTCATGCTAAGATGTCCTGGTAGGGAATGTGTGTGTGTGTGTGTGTGTGTGTGTGTGTGTGTGTGTGTGGTGGTGGTGGTGGTGGTTACTCCCATTCATGAGTAATTTCAATTTGACCTTTTGAAACAGGTATTTATTTTTATCCCCAACAGCACAGACTTCATCATCTACTCGCCAGTTGTCTGGGCTGAATTTTGATCTATCTATCTATCTATCTATCTATCTATCTATCTATCATGAATTCAGAAAGTATTCAGAGACCCTTCACTTTTTCACCTTTGTTATGTTGCAGCCTGATGCTACAGTCGATTAATGTCATTTTTTCTCATTATTCTACACTCAGTACTCCATAATGACAAAGTAAAAAAAGAACAATAATTGTAATTGCTGCCAAAGGTGCTTCAGCTAAGTACTGAGGAAAGGGCCTGAATACTTCAATTTCAGATTTTCCTTTTTAATAAATTTTTAATAAATTTGCAAACATTTCTAAAACTGTTTTCACTTTGTCATTTGGCTGCAACGTAACAAAAATGTATTATGTATTATATATATATATATATATATATATATATATATATATATGTGTGTGTGTGTGTGTGTGTAATTAAAAATTTGAATTTGTTCAACAGACCTGGAATAGCTGTTGCAGCTATTGAATCATATTTTGCTCTTTTGTTTTGTTCCATCTGCAAATAAACAATAAGGGTGTCAGCATCAGTCACAATTATCTACCATTCCAGGTAACACACACAGCACAGCATCCTTCCAGTGTGTTTCCCTTTACTCTCTGATTTTCACCACAGGCCTGATCCATCTTGCTGCCAACTTTAGTGGCAAATGTGTAAAAGACACAAATTGTTTTTATTTTATTTATTTTTTTGGTGGGTTAGATGTAAACCACAATCAAACCCAAATTAAGAAGGACCTGGAGCACCTTAGATACTCCAGGGGGTATTCTACAAATGGAGCTAAGCTAAAAAGCCATAACGCTTATTTCAAGACTTCCGGCTCATAACCGGATGATAAACCAAGAGATGCAATCAACTTTTACTGGCTAATTTCAACACTGTCAATGCTGACAATATGTAGTGGAGGAATTAAGGTCCACTACTTTGTCCAATTCTGATCCTAATTCAATGAATCTGGTGTTGTAGCTGGATCCTCCTCCAATGGTTAGCATTTTTATTTGTTGCTTGGTAAGCATCTACTGTGCTTATTTACGCAAGTTTGTTATCACCTGGTGGTCTCACCTACTAGACGTTTAGTTGTTCACAATTTAGGGCATGATCAAATAAGTTTATAAATGGAGTGTTTTAGAGTTTTAATCCACTGTTTGACAAGCCGGGACAAGCCCTCAGCCCTCACCTCTCACACCGCACATGCTCACTACATATCTCCTATTGTCATACATCATGTGAACCCTCCACCCCACCCCTGCAACACGCACACAAACATATGACCACCACAAACACCATCTCCCAAATGATTATTTGCACATAACTGTGACTTGTTTTAAGTTGATATAAAGTTACAGCTTTGACTAAAGCCACCATGCCTTGAAATCTCCTAGACAACTGTCAAACCAAATAAAACATTAGCTTATTACATTCCCTATCGATCATTAATAGTCAACAAAAACAGAAGTAACTTCATAATCATGTACATGTTGTGTTGTGGTGCTCCCCTCAACCCAGACTACACTGTGTCAAACAGCAGCAGAGTGGAGAAGCCTTGTCCTGTCAAGCTCATAGACTGCCTCTTTGATGAGAGACTTTTTGACTGCCTGAGCAATGACCATACACTCAGCGAGCTTTTTAAACAGGTACTCATACAGTAGTTTGATCCATAAATACTTCTGATTCCATGCCACATTCAGAGGGCCAGTAGTTTCAAAATATGATGAGGATAGATGATGTGGTTTGTGGAACATAAAGATTTGAGACTCAGAGCGGCAACTGAATCTGTGCAGTTTCAAATAGCACCGCTCAAATTCTTAGTCAGAAATGGTGGACCAGCCTTGACCAAAAAAGGCAATTAATCTATTTCTACAATTTGCAACAAATGTTTAATCAAAGGGGTGACTGACATTTTCATCCTAAATGTATGCATAATAAATTATAAAATAATAAATGTACTTTCTTGGGACTTTTTTTTTTTTTTTTTTTTTTTTGCTGTTACTTTACTGTTGTTCCACTCTCCAAGTATTAGAGGACCTTATAACCCTAACCCATGATTATTTGATGATCATTTAAAAAAAAAAAAAAAAAAAAAAAAAGTGCAGTAAGGATGAGGATTTCGTATTTGGTGCGTGGATGTAGGTCAAAGGTCTGCACCCCAGGGCCTTGGGAAGTTTTGGCCATTCATTTCAGATAGCCCAAATTTTCCATAAAATCGGAATTGTGTGGGCCTAAACCGAAAGCTGTGGGATGAGTTACGCGCCGAAAAAACGGGCGGAAAGAAAGAAAGAAAGAAAGAAAGAAAGAAAGTGGGTGTGCAAGCTGCCAGCTTGCCCACTAATAATAATAAGAAGAAGTAGAAAAGTGCAGTTTCTGGGGATAGCCTACTGTGCGGGTAAGCTGGAAGAGTAACCGTGGTGCGCGGTTTCCGAGCAGAAAATAAAATGTGTCATGAGAAAGGTAAGGTGTAAGAGCCACTAACACAGAATAATATTTGATGGAGTGTTTTTTGAAATGTGTGGTTTGAGCAACATGTTCTGACTATATTTACATTTATATTTGTATTCATGCAGCAGTTGAATGATGACATGTGGGGAGTTTATGGTTACATTGGGATTTTTTGTGTTTTGATGCTGAGTGCAGTGAATTATGTTTTCTTGTTGCTTTGTGACAGTTGGTTTTGCTTTACAGCAGTTTTGCCACGGGTGCGGCGGGTTGCTGAGGTATAGGCAAGCATGGATTGCAACAAGTTTTTGACCGTCGTCACAGTCTTAAAAAGTTTTTAGTGACAGATGCTGTATGGTTGTATTTATTTTCCTTTTGCCAGTGGAAAATGTTTTTTTTTTTTTGTTTGTAACCGTGGAAAATGTTCACCATGTCGATATTGGATCAGGCTTGTGTGGATTAAAATTCATTCTTTGGAACTTTTTCCCTGGCTCCTGTGGACCTCCTATGGACTTGTGAGTAGGCTACATTGGGTGTCACAAGAAAATAGATAATAGACTGAACACGAGTCAAAACATCAACAGCCTGCATATTAAGTGGCCAACAGTAAAAGCTTGGATTTTCGCATTAAACGGCCACTACAGTAAGGCTTTGGGCTTTCAAACTGTGTCAAAATTATTTTTCAACTCCCAAAAATGCCCACCCTAGAGCGAGTTTAAAAAAAAAAAAAAAAAAGTGTGTGTTTCTCCTTCAGAATTCGGTTTCCAGATATAATGGGAGTCTATGGGGGAGAGAGCTGGCACTCCTGCCTTATTAAGTGCCACCGTTTAAAAAGCTGAAGCTACTTTGCTTTTGTATTTAGGACATTTTTCAACGCAAAACTAGTTTCCCTACTACTTAATTTATGCATGTGGAGTAAAAATTGTGGCCAGGGGAGCAAGCAGTGGCGGTTCTGCCCATGTTGCCGCCCCGGGCGAAATTACTGCCTTGCGCCCTTACGTGTTACTACTCTGACACTCCGAACATTCCGCCATTAGTGTGTATTGCGTCCGAAATTCCGACTTCAAATTGGACGCACCACTTCTTCTCCAAAAGTCGCATGTTTTTCGTATTTGCTGCGTAGACGCAAGTCAATAGCTCTGCGCCCTGGAGCCTTCCGAACTTTTGGCCATTCATTTCGGATGGCCGAAATTTTCCATAAAATCGGAATTTCGAGAATTCCGTGAGTCGGATTCCTTATAAAAGTAATAGCACACCTCTCCCAATTGGGCCGCACATTTTTCCAATTCATTGTGTGGGCCTAAACCGAAAGCTGCGGGACGAGTTACGCTTTAGGAAGAGTAACGCGCCGAAAAACATAGGCTACGGAATAAGAAAGAAAGAAAGAAAGAAATAGTAGGAAGAATGTGAGTGTGCAAGCTGCCAGCTTGCCCACTAAATATGCACAAGATTAAGATGTGTTGCCTTTTCAAGGCAAGCACATAATAATGTAGTTTCAAGAAAAAGCACAAACAGTGCTTCAGAGAGGAATAACAATAGTGCTTAAATATATAAAGTCATGACGTCACAGGGAAGTATTTTCAGCTCACATGTTCAGTTTTAATCTGGTGTATAGTTTGCCCTAACCAAAAGCATACCCCGGGCTATAAACTGAACTATACCCCGGGTATAGTCTGGTCAAGGGGCCACTTTGGGCTGTTACACCGATCAGTAGCAAAGCTCTGTTCAGCATTTCTTCAGCATACATTTTCCCTCAGTGAAGAATGACACAAACGCTACAGTACCTGGTCAATATGTCGCTGTTTTCAAACAGTTCTGACTTCAGTGTCGCAGCAGCTGTTCGTCTCCTGCAGCTCTCCGTTTATGGGAAACCACATCACTTTCTCTTTCACGGAGTTTAAGTTGGTGCGCAGTTCCCTCCAGTTTGATGTATTGTCATGGAGTAAGCACAAGGTGGCAGTGTTGCTTGATTGTTGAGAGCTGAGTCCTCTCAGTACCTTTGTCCTGCAAAACTCTACCTGCTCGAGGTTCTGTGACACCACGTGACCATTGCTGACTTTTTACAGGGTTTCTGATTCTTTTCTTGAACAGATTCAACAAATAAATCACCAAATGTAAAATACAAAAAATATCTCTTTAAAAACAATACATCCAACAGTCAACATGTAGAAAACTCATGATGCGTTTAAGAGAGAGTAGAACAAAGCAAAAAGCTTATCTGGTCCTGCACCTTCCTTACAGTCCCACAATCCTTTACAATATCAAATCACTCTATATAAAAATAATAATAATAACAAGGAAATACAAGGAAACAAGGAAATGAGGGAGGAGAAAACTGAAAAGTTAAAAAAAAATTAAAAGCTGAATGGAATATGATTCAAGGCTATTTGGGATTACTTTTTGCAACATGATCTAAAGGATTACAAAGTCCATTCATTTTCAGTGGAAAGGACTGAGGCTGTACACAAACTACTGGAGGACTGGTTCCTTAGTTCAGTTAGGCTTACTATTAGCAAGTGGCCACTGCACTGTTTGGGCCAAAGTAATTATAAAGCTGGTGAAGTCATCAATTTGAGGTGGTTTGGCATAGATCATCAGCAGCAGCATCAATGTGCAGAAAAACAAACAATCAAGTGTGAGCACCACAAATACAAAGAGTGAACAAGGAATAAAGACAAGATACAAACTGTTTAGCATGCGCATTGTAACAGAGTACATAGGACATCATGGTAGACAGAGATGTAGATGTTGTGTGACCGTATGTTTGTGCAAAAAAAATTGCAAGAGCTTGTGTGTGTGTGTGCATGTATGGGAATCGTGTGTGTGGTGATTAGGTATGGGTGGATGAGATGGCAGTGAAGTGGTTGGGTGATGGTATTGCGGGGTGACACGGTCCACCTGGGGTGTGATATCACTGGGCTACCATGCAAAGTGGCATGAGACATGCTGCACCCTCAAGATGATTCAAGGTTATTTGTATGTAAAAAAAAAAAAAAAATGCATAGGGATAGGGACAGCAGGACACATTCTGAATGAGGTAATGGAGTGATTTGAATTGTGATTTAGAAATGCTTAGTGGATAATGCAAACCACAGATGACTGCCCTCTTGAAATTTAAATTGATTGGATAATGGGCGATCTCAGGATAATTGTGAGTGAAGTAAAACCAAAGAGATGTGCCTAATTGATTAGGAGTTGTGAATTAAAGGGTAAGGACAAAGATTTAAGAATGAAATAGACTGATCAAAATTACACCAAGCTCCTGATTCTCCTTTTTTTTCCCCAGTATACCAAAGCAGTCTGCAACAGAAAGTCCCACTGACCACTCCCATAAGAAATGTCACAATTTAATACAAACCTCTAGACACAAAAAAACACGACTTGACAGTCCTTCACACAGTTCGATTGACTTGGAGACTTTACATATTTTATTTTTTTATTGAGACCATATTCCAACCATGCAATGAACCCCTCACAAGATGGAATAAATAAAACACATCTGAAGTATCCTAATCCTAAGTATCCTAAAATTTAGTAATATGTGTTGCCTTTGACAACTAAGTATCCTAAAATTTAGGATACTTAGTGGGTATACGCATGCACGCACACACACACACAGGCTCCCTTTCTGAAACGTTAATGTTAGCTCCAGCTGTAGTGTCCCCTGAAGCGGCAGCATTCACAGGACAAGCATCAGGCTTATTGAAACACTGAAAGTAGTGTCATTTGATTTTGCCTTCTTTTCATTGTGTTTTCTCCACTGACTCGCATTGGACCATTTGTGGTCGCTGACTCGTGCCCCTCTTCTTCTAAGCCAGGGATGTCGAACTGGTGCCATGGAGGCCGAGAGGCTGCAGGTTTTTATTCCAACCGAAAACTCCACCAGGTGATGAGTTCCTTCTCTCTGCTTGGAGGTGGGGTGATCACCTGGTGGAGTTTTCAGTTGGAATGATAACCTGCAGCCTCTCGGCTCTCCATGGCACCAGCTTGACACCCCAGTTCTAAGCCATACACCTTTTTTTCCCCACCATACAACTTCACCGCTTCCTTAGTAGTTTACCTAGGGTTCATGTCACGCCTGACGGAAGCCCCTATGGTCAAAAAGAGCCCGCTTCGTGACACAGAGAAGGCGAATGTATGAACGGGAAAGTGAACGTTATGTCAAATAAACATACTGATACGTATCTTTGCGCATTTTTAAGTGGTTATGTGGAAATTCGGGACCTTTTCTAGAGCATGTATACGGCGTATACCTGCGTATCACATAGACTACACCACTGCATCTAATCTAGTTCATATATACGATGGGACTGTCATGCAGTGAGAACGTGAGAAAGACGTGTGTTTGCTGAGTTTCTGTGAGGGCTTATGAGACTGAAATTATCTCAAGTGATGTAAAAAAAAAAAAAAATGGGAAAAGTGGAATGAAGTTCCTGCTTTTGCTGCCTCTTTTGTTTGTTCTTCAATTGAAATTGATTTCTTGGTTTTATCACACAATATTTGCACTAGAAATTCCTATTTTCAGGGTTTGTTTTTGTCATTTTATTGTAAAACACTTTGAGCTACACCCATTGTGTGAAAGGTGCTACCTAAATAAAGTATTGTTATAATTATTAATGGTTAAAAAAAAAAAAAAAAAAGTAAATCAGGGAGGTCTAGTTTATTGTAATTATGAGATCACCATTCATGAATGCAATTGTGTTCTCAAAGCAACAGAAGTAAGGAAAGTGTTCAGAATTATTTCTAACAAGAAAATACATTTGTATAATCTCTTGTGCCACTAAAGATGTAAAAAAAAAAAAAAAAAAAAAAAAAAAGCAGTTTTACTAAAATGTTTGCTGGCATAAGAAAAGTTATCAAGATATCATATTTGACTGCAATAGTTCTGTAATGCTCTGACAGACATTAACGTATTTGTTGTCCTTACTGCTCATGTGTACATAAAACTGAAATGATACAGGTTGCACCTATATAATGATCTAAAACTGGAGTGACCATTGGCAAGAATCATCATGGCAGACTGACAAATAACCAAGTGTGACACTGCCACCTAGCTGGGTATCTCTCATCCATGCAGATATCCACAGCAAACTCCAAATATCCAAGGTGTCAGCTCCTTGGGTCCCACTGCTCCTTGGACCTGATCAGAAACAGACTCGGCATTGCATGGCACAATGTAGCAACTTTTGCAACCAATCCCTCTGCATTTTCTCCAGCACTTTATGACCGTGGATGAGACCTGGGTCCGTAACTTCCAACCAGAGACAAAAGAGCAATTGAAGTACAGTACTGGAAACACTCAGTGGCCTCTACACAGAGGGGAAGTGAATGATTTAGCACCACAGGACAAACTGTGTTTATTCAGGAAGGGTGCTATGTTGAAAAATAAATGTTTGATTTCTAAAAATGACTCCTTCTAACTTGCCCCTCTAATTGAAGTAAATGGAAGTACAAGATGCAGCTACAACATATTTTAATATTACCCTAAAAAATCTAGCATAAGACACAAAGAAAAAAGTAATTGTTACTTTATTATTCATTGTACTTCAGTTATATATATATATATATATATATATATATATATATATATATATATATATATATAAAGCTATACATGTGTTATCAATGAACAGCAGTAGGGTATTTTCCTGAATAGAGGTGAGTTTGGCTTGTTGGTGGTAGAGGAAATGTCAGAGGGTCAGCGGGGTACTTCCTCTTGGAGTCATAAATGTGTAAAGTAAATCTGAAAAGATTTGAACAGTATTCAAGCTGTTGTGTTCACAACAACTTGAATGACTGGCACTACAGAAAAGGTCATATGAGAACCAAGTTGAGGCTCGAGGATTTTCAGCAATACTGAGTTTAGTGTTCAGCTGATAGTCTCCAGCAGCTCCTTGTTCACAGGACACCACAGCACTGAATAGTCTCACTTTCTTTTTCACTGGACACCCAGTTAAAGGAAAGAGGACTGGCTGCAGAGTTAAAGTGGTACACACATAAGACTTGCATAGCATTGATGCACTGTCATTTTGTCACCACAAGGTGCCAGTGTCGTGTCAGTACAAAACTGGGGCCTACAAAACTCTACCTGTTCAAAGTGTGACAACTTTGTGAGAAGAAGTAGATACTGCTGTCCACCCTTATTTGTCATTTGTATCATGACAGGACAGAGTTTTACAGTCTGACGGTGAGAGGGACCTACGGCTCGGCTTAGTGGTATACTGTCACACCGTGGAGCCTCCTGGTGAATGTGCTCCTGTGCCTCTCCCTAGTGTTGTGCAGTGGACGAGAGGGACTGTCCATGACGGCCAGAAGCCCAGACAGTGTCCACCATCACAGACTGACCGCTCTCCCGATGGTCTCTGTCTGCCCGCACAGCCAGAAAGCCGTCAATGGTCACACTGGTCAGACTGGGATGTTCTGATAATCTATAACCCCAGAGTTTTCATTTCTCCATCCAAACAAAGAAGCTTGACATACTCATGTAAAATTCTTTAGTTGTTTTTTGTCTTGGGGGACCTAATTAAAGTTGTCATCAGCCACTGAGCTATTGGACTGTCTTAGGTTGTAGGAATGCGGGCTTATGCAAGAAGTGTTCCTTTAAAGCGGCATTCATAATCTAATACGGTGCCAAGTCACATCTTCATGGATGCAGAAAGACCAAAATGTCATGACTGGTAATGTTTGTTGTTAGACCAGTGTGGGCAAGGATTAATACAGGGGTCTAAACACTTTAAAATGCACATACACCATGTGCCTCTGTGAGATATCTATGTGTTCGAGACCAGTCCTAATCTGTAATGTACAGATGTCTGTGTCAGCTGTATCTGCACTGAGAGTCTGACCAGAGTAAGGATGAGCTGAATAAAAAATAGAGACCACTTGTGCCCCCAGGCTTAACTTAGCTTTGAGGAATGAGTGATGCCAGTGATGGAGTACAAAGATGGGCAACTATGACCTCCAAACACAACAAATAAATGAATAATAATACTTTTAAAAAATGGTAAATAAGGACTACGACTAATAATAATAACAATAAGAATTCTCACAAATGCATTAATTATATTTTTCTTTTTAAAACTTAACTGAGCTTAAAAAAATTAACTGGTAAACAGCAGAGGGGGGCAGGGTTAAATTCCCTTTCCTCAAAAAATACATATGTAACAAGTAGCACTCTTGATATATTTGTAAGATAACAGTATACAACATATATTAATGTAAAACATTTTGAAAGGCGTCACCTACCCCAGCTCCCCTGGGGAAGATGCCTGCTGGGGTCAATCTTGGTAGCAGGTCATGTGAAAATCAACCTCTTTCCCAGATTGTGATGTTGGCCCTGCCTTAATCTCAATGTAAATGCTATGCTACAGGTGCATTTGAAAGATTTTTTTTTATTATTATTATTATTAGTATTACTATTTTACAGCTGACAATTCCCTGTTACCCTATACCCTTTTTGCAATGGACAATACCCCTGTTAAAATTCATGTCATTCAAATATGGGTAGTCAAATTAAAACATGAGTTCAGTGATTTTAGGTGGATTTACTCTACACTACCCCCCTTAAGCACTGCAACAGCAAGCTGCGCTCTCGGCGGAGGTGATTATAACATTTAATCACCGGCCCCATTGCCATGCTGCAGCAGTCTGGACAGACTTCTTACTCTGAGGTTTGATTTACCCGCCCTCCTCCCGAGGAAAAATCTCATTCACTAGACAGATTGCTGAGCAGGCCTCTCCGACCAGCCCCTATAAATCATTCTTTAATCAGAGAGCTCTGAGATTGGGCGCAGACACCCATGGGAGAGCTGGTGACACCTCAACTCCTCCCCGCACGTCTCTGCAGACCCGGGAGTTTTTCTTCTTTGCTTATATCCCCTAGCTCGACTGCACTTGTATCAGTCATCCTGAGAGCAAGAAAGGAAGAAGGATGGCCCGCCCTCCACCCTCTTCTCACACCAACATCCCACTGGTTCTTTTGCCAGGACAGAGAACGGGCGAGGGACAAGATTCCGAACTCAAAGGACACAAACTACTAGTACTAAATTTGCTCTGTGTCCTGAGGTTCCTAAATTAGGGTCCGATGAAGGGTATAAGATTAGGCCTCCAGCAAAAGATTTGTTTATTTTCACTGTTCTTCTTCATTCAATCAATAGTTAATCAAACAAGAGAATGTATAGAAAGGACTATTCAAGTCACATTTTTTCCAATTACCTCCACACTTGCAGCTTAAACAGAAAAAATGTTTCAGACGGGGATGCCTGGTACAAAACCTGATCAGCTTTTATCCTTCATCTACCTCAGGGTCACTGACAAGCTTGTGAACACTTGTCTTTGCTCTCACAAATAGGCCTATTCCTGGCTGAGAGCTGAGACTGTTTTTTTCTGTCAAGTCAGTTGTCAGAGGGAATAATTTAATCATGACTATCCATGAAGTGTACTGGGAAATGGCATTGCTGTGCACTTCTGAATGACTGAACAAAAGTCATGCTTAGAGACCACTTTTACAATGAATAACAAGTGTTAAGTTCCCAAAATGGGGTCTAGTGACCCCCAGAGCTCCTGCGAGGCCCAGCAGATGCACCAAGCAACTTTGAACATTGGCTGCCCCTATTGAAATTGATTACTCCAATAAGCAAAAAACATGTGACATGATGCAAATACCCTGATTGCAGTGCTTAAGCCGCGAAAGAGGTAAAAGATCTCAAGTTAGTGAATTCAGCCTTCTCTCAACAGAGCACTAACTGCTGCTAAATAGACGGTTTGTATTTTGCTCCTAAGTTTAATTTTGTCTCTTCCAGTGGGCAGAGCAGTAATCATATCCAAATCCAGGATTTCATTTGGGCAAATCCACAGGGTCTTCATTAGAGGTAGATAATGCTGTTTTCTATGGCAGCTCCACTGTATGATTTAGGCTGATAAATGTGTTTTTACCTAATCATGAAAAGTGAAATTACAGCAACATTAGGGATAGTGTAGCTTTAATTTCCCTGTTAGTTCTCTCTGTTTTAATTAAGGTTATCACTGCCTCCTCCACACTTACAGTGAACCTATAAAAGTTAAGGGAAATGATATGCTAAATCATAACTAACAACAGAAATATTTCCATATAGGGTTCACTGAGACAAAATCCTATCAAGCGAGGTCTATGGTCACATATGCTTAACAAAAGTATAGGTTTAAGGAGCCCCAGGCATAATCAAACACCAGTCTCGTTTTAAATTGCAGAAGGTCTTTATTCCAGTGCTGCTTAGGAAAAGCTTACATGGCTGGAAGAAAGCGAAACACTATGCAGCAGCTTCTCATTATTGCGCAGCAAAAATGTCCCTGCCTGAGAGGGAATGTGTGAGGTGAGATAGCCTGGATGATGAACAGGCTACTTTTTGAAATGCAAAGATGCTCTGACGTCACGATGTTGAGATATTTTCCTGTCGGTCAGGCATTTGGAGCTGACAGTCCGGTGAAGTTGCCAGACAGCGCGCTTCCCTTGTTTCCCATCCGTGCGTAATGGCCATGGTCACGTCCAGGATTTTCACAGGAGGACATCATTTCCAAACTCAAGTGAAGAATGCCCTTTTGCCAAATTACCTGAAGCCGGAGGACACTGATGGATTGTGTTGGTGTGATCCGTGATGAAGTGATGGAAGAGTAGCCCACAGACGCAGAGGTGCTCTGGTTGTTTTCTGCAGTTGAGACAGTGAACAGTGTTCTGGCATAGAAACGGCTAAAACAATCAGAAAGCAGAGAAGGCAAAATCTATTAGAAAAACATGCACTATCCATATCCATGGAGAGATGGCATGCGTGCTCCTCCTCAGTCGAGTTCTGCCGTCCTCACACAGGCTCCTAAGGACATCTGTGTGGTCATTATCCATCCTCCTTACATATTTGTGTTACTGTGCACTCTTTTCTTCAGATACCATCATGCAAAAGTCAGGTGATCCAACGCCCAGCTGTCGGCGCGTCCTGGCTGATGGAGGCAAAAGGCATCTGCAAAAATCTCTCTCTTGCGTTTTGCCTTTGGAGGCAAAGCAGAACAGCGCCCATGCGTCTCGGCTTAAGAGCGACCAAAGACCCGCGTCACGTTTTACCGCTGCTCGGAATGACACGCCGAGTCCTCCCGTGGGTTATATAAAGTTTGGGAATAAAAAGTTACCCAATGCCATCATAGTTGGTGTGAAGAAAGGTGGAACAAGAGCTGTTCTGGAGTTTATAAGAATTCACCCGGACGTGCGCGCAGTTGGCACCGAAACGCACTTTTTCGACAGGAACTATGACCGAGGTCTCGACTGGTACAGGTAAGAACACATGTCTACCTGCTCAGGTGTATGTCTTACTACTCGTCCTGTGGTACTCAAACGTTTCCATCTCACGGACCAAATGGATGGATTTAAGTCCATGTCTCAATTTGATCAGATTTTGTCCCAAGAGCCTCAAGATTTCCATTGTTTTGACTGGGTATTAAATTATATAACTCTTAAGGGGTGATGGTGGATATCTAAACATGCCTAACACTAGTCACTGTTGTACAATTTTCAAATTAGTGTCATTAGTACCTGTAAATTAAATTGTTGTACAAGCAAACTATTATGCAACTTCAATTTGGTGTGGGGCCCCGTTAAGGACCCCAAAGGGACCACTGGTCGAATAAAATAAGCCTGCAGGATATTAAATACCTGCTCCCTGGCTTATTTTCTTCAACACAGCTTGATAGCCTCATGATTATGGTATAAATTTTCAAAATCATATGCCATAGGCAACAGGGTATCACATAAGATTGTTGCTTTGCAAGTTAAATGATGATTTTAATCAGTGGAAACTTTGCCAAATTTAAATTTAATTCCAAGTAATTCAAATAGAACAGAACTCATTTTAGTTTGTTAGTATACAAAAAAAATTGCTTATATATAATATATATAATATATAATATATTGCTTATACAGCAATATATTTATTGCTGTGTTATCCGTCTTGGGTTCTCAGGTTGAAAGGTGTTATACAATTTTGAACTTTAATATATAAGTGCCGAATCAACTGATGTGCATTGGTGGTCTTGCACCTGGGCATTGTATTTGTTTCTGGGTCTTCTATTCAATGGAGTGTTATTGCTTTAATGAATTTTAAATAAATCAACAAAGGCATTTGCATACCAGTTGTATTGTTAATACAAGTGTCTCTCAAGAATTAAGGGCACATTTTCCATAATCCAGCTGCACTCTGTTCCAAAGATGATGCTGCTACGTGTCTCCTTCCCTCTCTCTAGTGTTGCTCTTGTGTGTTTCTTTTCTCTTTCACTTTACTGAAGTGGCTAAACATGTTAGAAGTGCTTTCTACAGGCCCTTCGCTCGTTCCACCATCTGCCATTGCAAGAAACTTTGAACGTTGTAGCTCAGTTTGTGATTGAAGAACAGCAGTCCTGTTCCTGTTTTGCGATGTTAAGCAATTCAGCAGATTTCTCACACAAATCCAAGAGGTTGGCAGAAGCTGCCAGTCCTCTTGGCAATGGTCTTGTTTGTAATTATGCTAATGTCTCAGAATTAATGTTAAACTTAATGATTTATTGATGTTAAATGCTAGATGTAGCACCTTAAAAAAAGAGTGCAGTCCTCAAATTGCAGGCTACTGTTGGAACGAATGGATTTTTTTTTTTTTTTTTTTTTGGACTGTTAAGTGCTCATTCATATCTCATTACACATTAAAATCGTTATACAATAAACATATACACTAGAAAATAAGATTCTCAGCAACACTTCAGCCAATAACACTTTCTCTTTACTAAATAAGTGCATGACATTTTTCATCGATACTGATTCAAACCAGCTTTCATTTGTTAATAATGTAATATTCCCTTGTGACAAATAGTGTTTGTTTGTTTGTTTTTTGTTTGTTTGTTTTTTGTTTTTTGTGGGAGGCAGGGGTAAATATATAGGGACATATATAGGGAATATATTTTGCTGTAGCTTTGAAAAATTCTGACACACACACACACACACACACACACACACACACACACACTCACGAATCTGCTTCCATGTACATTTAACACTAATGATTAGCTGTCATGTAGCCTTGTGGCAGAGACTTGTATCAGTTGTATAAATATAGTAAATATAAAATAATCTGACACTGGGAAATATTCTCGACTAATTGGCACTCTTCGGTGCAGTCGGCCACTGACGCCCATTTATCTCAGAGATGTGAACTCGAGCTTATTACGCTGGTTTGATTGTCAGCTGTCAAAGCTGTCAAAAGAAGGTCAGAGGCTAAACTACCCGGAGAATTTGCTTTCACCATAAACATCTGCTTTTTAGCAGCTCTCTTTTGAACAGTTAGTGAACAATAAAGGCCAGCTATATATATATATTTTTTTTTTTTTCAGTTGTCATAATATTCAATTCTGGTTCCTCACAGCCAGTTGTGTTTGTTGTCAGCCAACAGGTGATGGAAATAACGTGCCAGGTGTCTAACTAGCAGTTTTTCAGTTGCATCACAAATCACCTAGCAACCACAGGTGGCACTATAACGGAGGTCTACTGGAGAATTGGCTGTGCACAAATAATTGCTAAATTTATAACAACCAGCCAAGAAAAACTAGAAGTGATTGTTGTGGTGTAGATGTAGGTCCATTTAGTAACATTAAGAACAGAAATGAACAATGTGCTAACCTAGATTTGTTTCAAAATTGACATTATTGTCACACAGAGAGCTATTTTGCCTACCTGCCTTCATTATATAGTCTATACTCCAAATGTGCTTATAAGACAGTAATGGCAAGCTGTGCAGATTCTTTCATTGCCATTAATATCAACTAAACACAAAATAGGACTCAGCAGCAAAATGAACAGTGGGAGGAATGGTGGCAGAGTGGTTTGCTCCACGCAGCAGGAAGTTGCTGGGTTTGACACTCATGCCCAGCCCATATATTTTATCCATGTTTGTGTGGGTTTCCTCTTGGTTTCCTCCCGCAGTCCAAACACATGTAAGTCAAGTGATTTGGGAGCTCTTAATTGCCCTGAGTGTGAATGTGTTTGCCTTTATGTGCTCTCCCTGTGATTTCCCTGCCTTCAACGCAATGCATACTGGGATATAGGCTCTGGCCCCCTGTGACCTTGAATAGGAATAAGCGAATAAAGAGTGTGATTAAATTGAATAAAGTGAAAAAATGAAAACGATCAGTTCCCAGGCAAAAACAGCACAGACTTTAATAATTGTGTGCTCTTCTTGTGCTCTTCTCACCCGTTATGGCCACCAGAGGATGCATCAGGTCATCTGAATGCCCTCTATAAGAACTAATTATTAATACCAAGAATACTAATTTGATATTTGCATCCTGGGGAGTATTCATCTGAATCTGTTCCTTGAGTGAATAAACATCTCAAGAATGTGAGCATGTAGAAATCATATTTACAGTTATAAGATGGGCTGTGTGTTTGACCTAAAATGGTCAATAAGATGCTCAGGTGTTCATTATCTGTTTTTGTCATTATATACAGTACTGTAAACTAATGCATCCTCATTGTTTTGAGGGTGGAATGGAATCAATGCTGTATGTTCATAGTTATTTTTAGGTTTTATTTATTCTATGTTTTTAGCAGCTATTTTTAGCATGGCTCTTGATATGCTTATTAACACAAGCAAGGTTCTGGTGCTGAATCAGTTGTCAAACTTTTATATCTTTTGCTGAATTGTAGTTTAAGTGCGAGCCTACCTGTTAAAAGCATATCTTTTATAGATTTCAGTGGCCTAGTTTTTAGACCTAGAAGTAACCCAACAGAGTCACGCTCCTCTATGTGTTCTGTTTGCATACCCGGTGATTTATTACTCTTGAACCAAATGCTGGGCTGATGCACAGGAGAAATGTCTCAGAGACAAGTCTCCTGTGACAACATACCACTATGACTTTGCGTCAGTGCTCCTATTATCATTTTCATCGAGAAACTGGGTCCATAGCCAAACTAGAGCTTCCTAGTTAGGGTGGTTTTGCAACTCACTGGCATAATCGTGGCCTGAATAAACACCTGATGTACACTTTTTCTTTCTGACAGAGTAAATGCAAACACATTGTTTCTGCTGTATGTCTAAACCAATTAAAATGTTGTTGTAATGCTGGAAATTGCAGATAATTATAAAAGAATGCAAGGTGTTTTAAGAGACATTGCTTTTAAATTACCACTTAAAGCAATGTGATTGTACATTTAAAAAGAAAAAAAATACTTTAATATATATTTAATATTTAATATTTTAATCAGGCTTTCATTTCATGTCTTTTCCTCCCTCATTCAGAGGTTTAATGCCGAGGACTCTTGAAAGCCAGATCACCATGGAGAAGACACCAAGCTACTTTGTGACAAAAGAAACACCACACCGGATCTCTGCCATGTCCCGAGACACCAAGCTCATCGTTGTAGTTCGTGACCCCGTCACCCGTGCAATATCAGATTACACACAGACCTTATCCAAAACACCTGACCTGCCCAGTTTCCAAGAGTTGGCCTTCAGAAACCAGAGTCTGGGCCTGGTGGACACGTCCTGGAATGCTATTCGGATCGGCCTGTATGCTCTGCACCTCGAGAACTGGCTGCGCTACTTCCCCCTGGCTCAAATCCACTTTGTCAGCGGAGAGCGTCTTATTACGGATCCAGCAGGCGAGCTGGCACGGGTGCAGGACTTCCTTGGGTTAAAGCGCATTGTGACAGACAAACACTTCTACTTCAATCGGACCAAGGGATTCCCTTGCCTCAAGAAGCCAGAGAGCAGCAGCTCACCCCGCTGTCTGGGCAAGTCCAAGGGTAGAACTCATGTGCAGATAGATAGGGATGCTATTGAGCAATTGCGAGACTTCTATAGACCTTACAATGTCAAATTTTATGAAATGGTGGGTCATGATTTCAGATGGGAGTGAGGAGGCTTGAGGAGCATTAATGGATGTTGCATGAAAGACTTGTGTCTTCCATGAACCTCATCTTTCAAAAGTGGTTTGCTTGTAGCGAACAATATTTGTTGTGAGACTTAGCAGGATAGGTCGGTTATGGCAATCTACCGACAGTTTTGAAGTGTAAAAGCAAAGACAGGATTATTTTTTGGAATGACACTAATGAACAGAGTGAAATCTGAGATGACATTGCTTTTTGAAAGTGTATTTGAATTTGTCAGTTGCCAGGCAACATCAGTATCCTCTATGTTGTTAGATATACTTATCATTTCAGCTTTGGGATCTTGTGATTCCTGTTCCTGCTGTGTTCCATGCTGACTCGCCTCCCTATTTGCTGACCGGTGTATAAATGCAAGGAAATTCAAGGAAATGGGATTACTTCCTTTTAAAACCTGCTTCACTAATCAATGTAGGGTTTGAAAGGAAGATTTTGGAAAATGTCAGTGATGTCTTCAGGGAGGGCAGTCTTAAGCTTCGGCACTGTGGTGGTATATCTGGAATGTGAAGCCATAATGAAAATCTAAAGCACCTTCAGCTCAAGAAAAAATACTTCAGTTTCATCCATTTCTGTACTGCGCATCAGATTTTTTTCATTCCACTCGCAGCATGAATAAGATAAGTTGTAAGGTGTAACATTCAGTATTTCACGCCCTACTTTGTGGTTACATTGATTTATGCAAAATCCATGTTACAAATGTCACAAAAGTAATTCCTCACTGCCCTAGCCTAAATGCTTTTCAACCTCAACCTTATTAAATGAAACAGAAACATAATGAATCTGTTGATTTTATTATCTTTGTCTCGCTTAAATAACATTTACACACCTTGACCTTGATATACTGCATTTTGCAAAAATGCACGGTGAACCCCTTTCTTATTTGTCATTGTCTTAGACCAGTGGTTTTTCAGCGATGTACCCCCTATGAAATATTTTTTCAGCCAAGCACCTCCAAGTTCAGTGGGGGGAGGGGTGCAGTGGGACAGTGGGTGGGTGGGGGGTCTTGGGGTTTTTCAGGATGATGAAATTGAATACTGAATATAAAAAATTGAATACTGAATATGAAATTCTGTTTATGAACTTCCATTTATATTTTAATGAATATTTATTAGGCTAAATAATGATTTTTAAGGAACCTTGCATGGATGATATTTTTTAACATACACTACCAGTCAAAAGTTTGGACACACCTTCTCATTTTATGTTTTTTCTTTATTTTCATGACTATTTACATTGTAGATTCTCACTGAAGGCATCAATACTATGAATGAACACATATGGAATTAATGTAGTAAACAAAAAAAGTGTGAAATTACTCAAAGCATGCTTTATATTTTAGATTCTTCAAAATAGCCACCCTTTGCTTTGATTACTGCTTTGCGCACTCTTGGCATTCTCAAAATTCAAGATTTAAGATTCAAGATTTTTTATTTGTCACATGCATGAATGTACAAGTACAGCAGCAGTGAAATGCAATGGCAACAACTCCAGCACTGTGCAAGTAAAATAGATAAAAATAAAATAAATTAGAAAGTATATATATATATATATATATATATATATATATATATATATATGTATGTATATATACACTATATTACCAAAAGTATTCGCTCATATATATATATATATATATATATATATATATATATATATATATATATGGTGGCCCAAAATTCCTGGTGGCGCCCCTGCTTGCCATAATATGAATTCTAACAGTTGTCAAATAGGGCTGTGTACCAACCTGACTTCTGCACAACACAACTGATGGTCCCAACCCCATTAAGAAGGCAAGAAATTCCACAAATGAACCCTGACAAATGAAAACCATTTTAGGTGACTAAATAATGAAGCTCATTGAGAGAAGGCCAAGGGTTTGCAGCGCTGTCAACAAAGCAAAGGGTGGCTACTTTGAGAAATCTAAAATCTAAAATATATTTAGAGTTATTTAACAATTTTTCTTTGCTACATAACTCCATATATCTTGCTTAATATATATGATGTCTTCAGTATGTATCTACAATGTAGAAAGTAGTAAAAATAAAGAAAAAACATTGAATGAGAAGGTGTGTCCAGACCTTTGACTGGTAGTGTATATTTAAGCATTATTACACAAGAGGGTGTGAAGTGACAATAATGACGGTCAAGCACTCCCTGGAGTGTAATAATGCGATTATACAACTATTACCAACAAAATAAAATGTATAATCAAAATGTATTCATACTGTGGGCAACTGTGGGTGCTCTCAAAATATAAAAGTTTTTTGCTAGTATTCTCTCCGTTTCAGCGGAAATACATGAGATCTGACGTTAACTAGTCCTTGTCAGCCAGTCAGCTTGGGCTTATAAAAAACTGAATAAATACCAGACATAGCAACACAAAACTGCTTTGCTAGCTCAGTCATGTTGTAACTAGAATATCTGCTGGAAAAAAATCATTTTTTCATGGACTGATAGTTATACTTCTGCCGACTTCTCAGTCATTTTTAATCTAACAGTTGCCAAGACAGTGACTCAGCAGCACAGCTGATCTTTATCTGCAACCAACTTATATTAACAGTTATATTTAAATATAGGCTACTGCTTTTCAGTGTCGATATATCTTTTCATAAACTCACCGGCAGATGTTTTATTTCAGCTGGGGGTGTCGCTCCAATTTAACGTCAGCTCCGATTAATGTGGCTAAGCAGCAAAAGTAACATCAGTACGCAGTCACATTAAGGCTGAACAGAGTTGCATAATTTCAACCCCACCTTTCGGGGGTCTTGCTAATCACCTTTTCGGGCTATTATCAATTTACCTCTGAAATAAAGACGACAGTTTTCACAGATGTGTTGATTTATTAAATGTTCATTTCAATGTACAGATGCAAACAAATTGACAAATTATTTAAATCAATGGCCTAGGAAACTCATAAAGACTAAACAAATTAATAACGATTAATAGGCTAATTAATTACTGATAACATTAACACATTAATAACAAGAACAAAGTTATAGCCTGCACATCGCCATGGAAAATCTTACAGGTATGTCCGTGGTGCTGAATCTGCTGAGGCATTTCATTCTCTCTATTATAGAAATTACAGCTCCATAAATTCACGGGGGATCTTGTTTAGTTCCTCTTTACTTACAGTTGAAAAAATCAACTGTTTGCCTGGTGTTTTTCAGGTAGTCTTGTAGACATTTGACGGACCAAGACGTTGTCCGGGCCATACTGGCTTCATTTCTTGACCTCTCCAGCTGATCCAGGTCTTCACTTGTCACTCTCGTGTATCTCGGCTTTATCTGTTCTGTCTTGTCTTCCTCGTTCAGCCATTTATCCAAACTTAGCTCGCCAAATAAATCAAAATTAACAACAAAGCGGTCCATTATGCTTTTGATGCGGGTTTCAGTGAAACGTTTTGTGTTGACAATGGAAACCACACAGACTCAATAAGATGTAGGCGAAGTAATATTTTCAGTGATGAGGTATTTTTCATTTGCGCACGGCTAGCCGTGCTGTCATGCTCATTTGAGCACATTCTAAATGTCTGATTGACCAATCAGATTGCTCGGTCGGATCTATGTGTTGTATAATTTTTAAAAATCTCACGTACCCCCTGGAGTTCCTTCACGTACCTCCATTTGAGAAACTGTGTCTTAGACCATGCCCTCGCCTGATTCCAATTCCATACACCAACTCAGATACATGTCTCTTTGAAATTGGCAATTGGTGTCACGATTTAAGGTTGAACCTCTCATGAAAGCTGTCAAGCTGTGTACGTCCTTTTCCATCTACTTTCTGAAGCAGCTGTATAATTGTGGTTTTAAAAACAGCACACCACAGAGGAATCTTTTTACTTTGTTCACCCTTGTTACCAGTGAAAACATCCTCATCCATATTCCTCAAGGTTTGTTGCATTCCGTAAAGTTCGTTGTGTGCCTTGGAGATGGCGGTGGGTGAGTGTAGGTGTGCCTCGGCGAAAGAATTTCAATCACTTTTCAAAGACAAAGGAAGGAGCACCCAGTTGTGGCAGGTTATCAAGTAGATTCTGGGACCTCTTGTCACATGATTGCAGTGAAAAGTTTCGATTTGGCTACATGCTATGAATACTAAAACCAGGCTGTCTGAGCTTGGGCCAGGCTCACAAAATGAGAAACAAAATTCTGCTGCAAAGGGACGACTTATGATATTTGATAAAGGGATGTAAGGACATGATTTATCAGTTGGAACAGTGTGTATTGAATGTTTAGAAAATCAAAAGCCAGAATATATAAAATGGTATCTTCTACGGTTTCAAAATAAAATAAGTTTGCAGGGGTAGCACAAAAAAACACCGAGCTCATCACACACAACAGTAAGCAAGGTATACATCAATATTCCCCAATTTATAACAGTTCAGATCCCACATAAGAGCAGCGTCATGCTTTTTAGACACAGTATCCCGAAAAAACACAAGTCTGCAGTGAAGTTGTGGTAGTAAACAGAACAACAGAGACTTATTCTGCATTTTAATATACATCTTTAGATTCTACAATTATTAGACACTGTACAACTGAGTTCACAGAACATTTTTTCAACCAATAATGCGCTCATTAACTGAAGAATAACATTTTTATATGCAGTGAAATGTAGGACACATTGCTCCCATGTGTTATCTACATACCTCAGAAGCCCATTACTTTTCTCTATTTGAATAGTGCTTCAGATGAAACCTTGAAATTTACATTTTGCCATTTACAGAATATCCTTTACAGATTTGGGTGGTTGACGTCACATACGGATACAGACGAGAGATACAGAAAATAAATTCCTCCAGCTCAGGTAAGCTAAAAGCCCACCTGTCCCAACTTTTACTGCTCTATCTGTTCCCTCTGTCTGTGTCCTCGTTCTACCCTCTTCTGCTTTTGTTCGAATTGAAGCCGTGGATTGTCAAGGAGAAAAAAAAAAAGGCCATGAATGATGCTATGCTTTGTGTGCCCCCCTCTCTCTCTCTCTGCTCAAATGTCTCCTTTTCCTCTTTTCTCCCAGGTTGTCTTTAACTTGCCATCTCTCTCCCTGTCCTAACATTCATTAAACTCAGAAACCCCCTGGTCTGGGTGTAGGGAGTGTGGCTCCACCACCTCTGATGCCCTTCTTGTCATCATGCTCACCAGCAGCTCATTTCTGTGGCTTATTGAGCACACACAGGTGAGCATCTATCCAGTAGTCACTGTGAGCGGCAACCCTCTATATGGTACACATGGGTCCTAATTAGGACTGAGGGCTGAAGAGGAGCAATCCCCTAGAACACGCATCAGCCAGAGTCTGATTAGACTCTGCCCGTGAACGGCTCTCCAGAGATTGCTTGCAGGTCAAATCTCTCTCTCTCTCTCTCTCTCTCTCTCTCTCTCTCTCTCTCTCTCTCTCTCTCTCTCTCTCTCTCTTTTTGCCTTCTCTCCCTCCACTTTCTTTTCAAATATGAATTCTCTTAGGAACATGCAAATAATGAAATCCTTTGCATCTTGAACCATGATGACGTGACCTATTTGCACCCAAGCTAATGAGGTGCTTGTTAAGCTTAATCACTATTTGTTAAAGCCGATGTGAGCGCTGTCTGGACTAATGTTTTTGTGCTGTTACGAAACAGCATTATGACTAAATGAATTAACAGCATACTCTCTTTTCAAGCAAATCCATAGCATGCTTGTCATCTGGGAAATTTGATGAAGAGCAGAGAATAAAGCAACAAATAATCGTTAAATAGATATTTCTCTACCTGTCCATTCATAACACAGAATTATTTTTAATCTATGGAGCATCCTGGTGATTATTAGATGCTTCAAATGCCAGAAAGTGTGACATTGGATGCCAGTTAATGCTTTTGTGTACTTCTGATAAGCATCAGTTATTGTTGACAACAAAGCCTTGTGTACATATAATAATAAAACTTCAAGGACAGAGGAGACACATAGTGTTTTTTTTTTGTTTTTTTTTTGCTTTCCCATTCAGTGATTTATGCTTAAAGTGGCATTGTAGTGTTTAGGGAAGAACCTCTGAAAAAAAAGAAAACAATTAATCTGTTTCTTTTTAATGCTTAATGACTAAAGCGCCCTGTCAGAGGAATAAAATTTACTCCACTGATTGAAGACAAAAATGAGCTGTTTTGAAGTCGTATTCTTCCATCAAGAATAACATCCATCAGTTGCCTGCAGAATCCCTGTTGGCTGATGTTGCTTCAAACATTCATCCTTTTGGATTTGTTGTGATAAATAAGTTGGAAGCAGTCACCAATGATTTTTTAACGAGCAATTCACCAAAAAACTTCTATGATTCTGGCACAATTGTGAACAATACATGCCTACAGGAAAATGCATTTTACATGCGTGCTCTATTAAAGCTGCTCAGTATTAAAATAGTACATGTTCACACAGCATTTTTTCTCCTTTTCTCAAGACGCTGAGATGGAATGAGGCTCCCTGGTATTTGAGTTAAGACAGTAGCTGACACTGCAGAGGCAGAGATTCAGCCATAGAAACTGAATGGGAATCCCATTAAAACTAAAAGAGCCCATTCAATTTCTATGGATTCAGCATTGTACCTTGCATCCGTCCTGATGCTTCAGAATAGTTTAACTTCTGCTGTCGACAGGATGTCCCAGTGGTCGAAATCACCAGTGGCTTTGGAGCCAAATTAAAATGAAGTGCTGACAACTGTGGCACAGTCTCACCACACCTAATGATACACGTTGCACAACTATTTGCAGACCAATGTGAGCTCAAAAGTCTGCAGGGATGACATTTAGTAAGTGTGTGACATGCTCTATTAAGCATATGGAGAATATCTATGAGGCAAAACAATGACGTTTAGCGTGAAATGCAAACTTACATCTTGCTTACATCTTGGCCTTCCTGCAGGCGTGCCCACTGCATCGTTCGACTGACAAAATGAGGACATTTTACCACTCTTGGACAGTCTAATAGCCAAACGAATTTCCTTCATTGTCATGTGCATTCAAATCTCTGATTTATGCTACAAATCAATCGGCCACCTGCACCCCCTTTTTAACTCATCCCCTGCAGAGAGTGAGAGAAAGATGGCAAAGATGTGAGATTTGTTGGGCACGTGCCCTTTCAAGATTTAGATCTGTGAAATTCTGCAAAGTCCTCCAAATTAGAAACAGTTGTTCAGTGCCATTGCCTTGTTGTTGTATCTGTTTGTCAGACTAGCGCGAGTCTGTTTTCTGCGGAGGAGATAAAGTGAGGTAGAGAGCTGATTAGAACAGAGGAGTAGCCAGACCTCAGCAGCTCTCTCACCAGGAGATGTGTTCTAATTAGAGTGCGTGTCTCATGTCTCACTGAGGAGAATAACAAGCCTCATCCCAAGGCTGCCTCAAGATGAACCTCACTGTTACATCCGCAGCAAACCAAAACACATCTGATATATCAACAACCCCTGGACTACAGACCACACCTGGGTCGACATGCCACGCATTAGGATTCTGAGGAGGTTTACATCATGTGGCACAACTCTCTAGGCGTGAATCCTCGCTGAGCTGCAGCAACCATGCCGCAGGTAGCCCGGTAGCCTGGCTCATGGGTGTGAAAGCAGCAACTGTGCCTGCACCTTTTAGAGCACAAGTAATTATTCTAGATGAAGCCGGCAAGTCCACTCATAAGAAAGGGAATAATTTCAGTTGGAAAGCAGTTTCTGTGCTTCACCTTTGTCCTAAAATGCACATTGAGGAGGGCAGAGGGGTAGACTTGTTTTCAACATAATGAGCATCCTAAAAGGAGGGACAGACTCAGCCCTGATGACCTTTTTCGGGGTCCAATTTATGCAGCTGCATTGGATGGAATTATTTGGAAACATATGTCTGTCTCAGTTTCCTGTGCTCATATACCCTTTGCAAATGCTATTACACATAATTTACCACTTATGAAAACACAAAGTACGAGTCCATCCAACTATCATATGGGAAAGGTGGCAATTATTATCTGTCTTGTTAAATTCAAATTTGGCAGAGGAAAGTTTTTTGAGGATTATAATTGGCATGTTGTAGTGTCATCCAAAACAACTAAAAGATCAAAATGTTGATATTTCTTTATGTTTTAAACAGCTATCACAGCCGAAAATTATGTTATTCATCTATTTAGAGACATGTTTGGGGTAAATCTGACCCCAAAGATAATAGGAAGGTTAAAAGCATTTTATTGTAAGTGCTACCAACATTCAAAATATTTCAATATATTGCTCTTTCCAGCTTTTTCTATCCAGACAATTTCACAGTATTAAGGCAAAGTATTTCGATTTGGTGCACTTGCATTATTATTATCACATTATCATTGTTGCCGTAATTGATATGTAAACTCAAAATATTGCCATTCTTGCTGGATTTTGGCATTCCAACTAATTTCAGAGTATTAAGACAAAAGATATACAGTTTGGTCTATAGATGCTTTTAGATTGTATTCATTGTATTGCACATTTACTGTAATTAGCAGAATTTTTTTAACACTTGAGCTGCACAGCAATATAGAATAAATAACACACACACACACACACACACACACATATATATATATATATATATATATATATATATATATATATATATACTCAATTAGTCCACTGACAATTTGATAGGCCATTGTCATCATTAAAAATTTGAATTTGTGGCTATTCTCAAGATTCAGTAATATTAGACAATCCTTTGTGCTATCACAAATGCAACAAAAATATTCCATTTTGCTCCAGTAATTAATCACATCAGAAAGTAAATTCTTTGCTGTGCCCATACTCACACACAGAAACATAAACATGCACTCACACAGACACACACGCTCACACACTCAGAGGAGAGGGCTCCAGCCTCCCTGGGCGGCTTGTCTCAGATTGGATGTCAGATGCTGGAGACAGCTGCACTCATCACAGCTTTTATGAATACATTACCTTTTATGTTCATCCAAACACTAATTCATCTTCCTCAGAAAATCAAACAGGACAGACATTCACCCACCATATCTCTGGAAAATTGGAACTTTCAGAAACTGTGATGTGTGTAAGACAAATATCTAGAGCCAAAATAACTGCGAATGTTTCAGCTGGGTGGCAATTCAAACCTCATCTTTGACAGAGTGTGTGTGTGCACGTGTGTGCGTGTGTGCGTGCGCGTGTGTGTGTGTGTGTGTGTGTGTGTGTGTGTGTGTGTGTGTGTGTGTGTGTCCAGGATTTTTTTCTTTTTTTTCCTGTAGAGATGGCTTATGAAATATCAAAGTGTTATTTGCCTTCATGATACTCCACAACATCAAAGACCTTCCCCCACTCCCTCAAGAACCCGAGAACCTACAGTTTTTTACCCATGCAGTCTCGCCTGTCTTCCATCTCAGTATTGCTCAAAAGGCAAAAGCCTCTAACGATACAAGATATGAAACAGAGTGACTTCTGCCAACCAAATCAAAAAAAAAAAAAAAAAAATGGAACAACAACTAAACAGACACATTTTAGAAGGATGATTGACATTGCTGCATCTTTTTATTATTCCTGTGATGTTCATCCAGACTCACTGATGCCAGAAACTGTGGCCTCACACTTTGGCTGATGCAGCAATCTGGTGATATGCGCCTCTCTGCCTGCCAACCACCTGGCTGGAAGAAGCATAATCAACCTCTCAGTCAATCACTTCTCGCACAGCCAACGGTGTAGGATGAGTGTCAGAGGAAGCGTGGCAGACATGCGCTGGCTGTGTGTCCAACTTTGACACTTCACACCTTGCTCTCAAGCATTCTGATGAGTTTTCTGTATTGACAAGGCCCCGGGATTCCTGCAACCCACTACTGTGCATCATGTAGGAGGAGAGAATGTATAGCATGAGGGAGGAATAAATCTGCTGGGTTTTAATGGTTTTAAAGTTACAGGTTAGGGTTTTAATAAGTGTATTCTCTCGCCATCTTGAGGTGAAATAGCAATTCTGTTCCCTTGAAACATAAAGGATGCATGAATCAAAGTTTGAATCTAATAATGGCAAAAGCATAATCAGATTACAATTAAAGCAGTGGCTTAGTAGCTTGTTGGTTTGGAGGAATGGATTAGGGACAAAACTGATCAAGCAGAATCTATTCTATATGCTGATTCTATTGTGATGAAAAAGATCAAAATGCCATATATGCATAGCTGGACTCTCAGCCTAAAATAACAAATTATTACACACACACTGTAATACAGGTGGATCAGCTGATATCAGGGTTTACTTTGCACCATCTGAATGGTGTGAAGGACTAAGCCTGACAATACATCTGAGTTATCCCTGGTCCACAAACAACAGCACAGTCTCCTTGGGTGCTAAAGTTGTTTTCAAGGCACCACTCACTGCCTGGGGTTATGTAATTCAGCTGTGGTTGTCCCATATGGCACAACATCATTTATATTGCATTACCTAAAAAGCCACTCTCTCTGACTGCACTCAAGCTTGCTAGATTTTTCATCTCCAATTAAAAGGGAATTAAAGTACTGCATCACTGGACTCAAGAGAGGGGGAATAATTGACATCCTCGCTCCTGAAACAAGTGAATAATTGACTTTGTTTTTCATTCTTTGGGAAAAAATGGACGCGCATTGAGAGTGTGTCCACTGTCAGCTGTGCACAAGTTGGTGCTTACTGTGGTGCGAAAACACAGTGTACAAAGACTATGAATTGAATAAGGATGAGCAGGAAAATAAGGACAAGGAAATACTTCTACAGATTGTTAGTCATTTAGTAAGCTACATCTCGCAGAATACCCCCCCACCCCCACCCCCTCCGCCACACACACATACACACACACACACACACACACACACACACACACACACACACACACACACACACACACACACACACTGACAGAGACAGACAGGAGGAAAATGAAAGAGAACACAAGAAAACAAGACATGGAATTAAGCTATTTATGATTAGGGGATGTTTTTCTGTCATTGCTGTCGACTCCAATACAATGCTTTGGCTGCTGGAAGCATTAAAGTGGACAGAGTGCCCAAGAGTGCTAGAAAGAGCAGCTTATGTCCCAGTCAGACAGGTGTTAATACCGGACCACAGCAAAATATTCTGATTTAAGCTTGTTTTTAATTTTCTAACCACTCAATTCTAATATCAGTGTAACATTGAGGTCCTCCACTTCCATACACAGTGAGTGTTTTGGATAGATTTGGGACAGTTTTAATGACAGAGTGACTGTCGAGTCAGGATAGAGTGACTTGAGTATAAAAACTACACCATGAAAAAAACTCAGCACATTTTTATATGGGATCTATCAGAAGAAGCAGGACATTACTATCCAGCTAAGATTAAAATATTTTGCAATGTCTATATTGGTATTTCACTCTGATTCTATTGCAAGTTACTTCTGTAATCTTGATTTTCTTAAATCAGGTTAATGTTTGAACCACTGGAGTGATCTGCATTATTTCTGTGACTGTCATTTGGTAAGCAACTGCTTGAATGATTTTTTTTTTTTTTTTCGGACATTATCTATTGGCAGATTTTCTGCTGCTGTTTCAAGAAAAAATATGATTTATCAAAGGACTTCAAATAACATTTTTGCAGGGAAGCAATTACTTCTCTGAAAAAATGTCCTTCAATGTATTTTGGGACACTCTGATCTATAAATAGTAGGGATTTTGTTTTCAGTTGTTATCAGCTCAGCTGCTACCTCTTCCCTTTTAGGTGTTCCTCTGTCATTATCGTGTGATCTTGCTTGTGTTTTCAGTAGATTTGACCTGGTAATATTGTGATAAAATGTGATTAAAAATATGTGACAGCCCTTTGGGTTTCTAACTGTGATGTGAGGGTCTGTCATGAGGAAATTAGCTGTGTAGCTCCACTCCAAGTGGCATGCTTTGTTGCAACAGAAGTCTGATTGTAATTGGTGATGGGCACATTAGTCAGGGGGAAAGGTGTGAAAGGGGAAGGGGAATCATCCAATGTTGTGATGTGCCTTCTTTTCATAGTCCAAAATTAAAAGCTCCTCTCTGGTCCTGAAAAGGCAGAAACTGCTGGCAGAGAGAAGACCATCTTTTCCGTATTCTCTGGGATCCCAGAGAAAAGGCAGAGGGCTACTATCGGACAGAAGGCCGCCTTGGCGCCTTCCCCGGAGCTGTTTTCTCCTGGCTCAAGGGACCAGACTGCACACAACGAGTGCTAACAGGCTCTTCTTTCCTGTAGGGAGGTGATCGCACTGCAGAAAGGCTGTGTGAGTGGGCTGTTAATGAAAATGGAAACACTGTTATTAACTGGTGATTGTTTTCAGCCTATTGTTTTTATACTAGGGAATAAAACTGGATTTTGGTTAGGGCTGGCAACCCTTATGTGTTGGTGTTGTGAGCTCAGGACCTCATCTGGTGTGCGGCTTTCACAGACCAGAAGCACGAGAATCACTGCAGATTGTCTTTATGTGTGGGATCTGCACCTGCCAGCTGATTATGGAAGTCTTGTAATGCCTAACTTGCTGTCATAAATAAGCACTACCTGCAGTTGTGTTACCCTCATGGTTCAGTTCCACCACAGTTATGCTCAGTCCACAGTGCTGACTATATGCCAGATTGACCAGACGTGCCTGTTTTCTGGGGACAGTGCCCTGAGCTGATCCTTTGTCCCAAGCTTGAGCCGTCCACAGAAATGTCCCCGGATCCCCCCTTCTCCGGACAGCACTGGTATTACCAAAGAACATCTTGTGATTTGTTGTTTTTATCTCAAGCTTGTGTTATATGAACTGTCAAGTTTTCCTAATTGTTTGTAACCATAAAAGTGGAGGATTGATGCACAATTTGCAGACTTCAGGCTATTTATTTGACAGGTCAGTGATGCTGGGTTCATGTTGGACAAATTCACTGGATTTTGTTCAAAAACATGGGAAAAGAAGACAAGTAGCAAATGAGCAAAAAATTAACAGAACATTAGCAAAAATTACACAAAAATAACAAGAAAAACTGACAATAGCTAAAATATTTTTCAAAAATTACAAGAAAATAATAACTATTAAAATGATGAAGTCAGGTCAAAGATGCTGGATTAACCTCAAGGTTCTTGTGTTTAAATGTTTGTAAAAGGCTTTCACAGGCATTTAAAGGGCTGTATAATTTCTGTCAGATTCTGGAACATGTCTATTGTGGTTAATGTTTGTCAGTAAATCTGATCAGTCAACTGCTATTCCATGACATGGATCACTTGTTTGCCAACACACACACACACACACACACACACAGAGAGAGAGAGAGAGAGAGAGAGACAAATTAACCTTAGCCAGTGCTAACATTACTGATATGTGACACTGGAGCCTAATGCAGGGATCTCCAACCAGGGAATGTATCATAATCATAATCCAAAAGAAGAGGGTCAAATTTTAAAACATTAAGGACAAGATTTTACATTGTTCATTCTGAAAACTCAAGCCATATTTGTTCTATGTAAATTACATGTCACCAAGGAAGGGTCAAAAGGCCAGCGAGCACTTTCAGTGGGAATGCCTCCAGTATCAGAGGTGGAACAGAAACCCAGAGATCCCCAAAATGGCAGCCATTCCTCCAACCAGGTAGTGGCTTCACCAACCAGCTTTCTGTTTGATTGGGGTAGAGTGTTTTCAACAGTATGATGTGAAGGTAGGCCAAAGAAATGAGAAACAATAGGAGAAACAATATCATTTTTAAATGCATCACCACGAGGAAGCACCTTGATCTTTTCACAAGTATTGATGCTGACTCCTCGTTAATGTCCTTTGACCCAAGGAGGGCAAGCTTGCAATCTTTCATCAGAACAAGGGACAAGCTTTAAGGGTGGAGAAAGGGAATTCAAGGATGCCTTGACTGCTCTCACATCTCAGCTCCGTGAGCAGCGTGCAAGGCAAGAGATACACCTCCATGACAGGCTATAAAGTCCTCCTCCACCCCCCCACATTGTGGAGGCTGGGGAGAAAAGACCCCTAAAACAAGCCCTTGAGGCAACCTCAGGAGCTCAGCCAATCACCAAAGAGGTCCTACCTGTACTCATGGAGACTAAAAGAATTTAAAACATGAAAACCCTGGGTTGTTTCTCCTCAGGTACTGCAAATAATAATCCCAAAAAACACCAACCTCCCTCCTGATGGGGCATTCAGATGCATCACCTCCCCTCAGTTTTTTTTTTTTTTCCCAGAATCAGAAGGGCCTACTTGTCAATGCTTGTGCCATAGTCAGCAATCATCAGAGTACCTCATAAAGACCTCATACAGACCACAGTCATTTAAAATAAACATCACATACTTGGGGAGGCACTTCATAAAAGTCCATTTAACAGGTCTTCAAACATGACACAAATGGCTGCCTACAATGCCCAGAGCCATGATGGCACCATTGTCCTCACTGTCAACCCACAGTTACCCAGGTTACAGTGGCCGATGGGACCTGCCACAAGTCATCACTGGCGCTGATGGCTGAATTAGCACAACAAAGATAAAGGTCAGAAACAAGGCATAATACTCATCCTGTAGCCTATTTCATCAGGCTGCCTGAATTGCTAGGTTGAACACACAAGAGATACATCCAACCCCTAAAGACTTTTCTTCATGATATAGAGGCCTTTTGCTGTTGATCAGATTTCTTTCAGTGGACTGTGTTACAAAAATCTGTGGTATCAGGGGTAAATCACACACCAGTATCTCAGTCCAGTAGCCTGGAATGCTCTAGAAATATTCTTTTTGGTTCACTGTGTTTAACCTGCACCAGCTTACACCCAGGAGAGAAGTGTTGTTGTGCACAGAGTGTTTTCACTTTTGTAAATCTGGGTTTGTCTGCCAAAAAGTACACAAGCATTCTATGATGCAAATTCCCTTGAATTCCCCTTTTTTTTTCAGGTACCTGGCACACACAAAAATGCTCTTTTGCAGCAAAAAGTTCTGGTGCCAAAGTTCCTCAGTCTTGTCCTTGGAAAAGGGTTCCGAGGCAAAGCAAATATCCTAAGCTCTTGTTTGTTTGCCTTTTCAACATGAACTACATGCAAATAACAGGGCAGAGTCACGTTATTCTGTGCAACTGACCGCAGCAAAACCACCAATGTGGAAGAGTCAAAGCTATTGTAATGTTCATCATAATATTCTACTGTGATGCTCTTATGTCGATGGATCCTGATCCTCAACAGGGTCCTGTGTTGTGGAAAATGATAACCAGTCAGAAGGCCTAATGCTAATTTTATTTTCAAAACCTGTTATGAATGTTGTTCGTAAGAACCGAAATTAGCACTGTTTATATTTCTTGTGAGAGACTGATTGGTTCAATGTGATCGTTTTAATTTTATCTTGATCATAAATCTTATCTATTTTATCATTAATTTCTGCTCAGTGGAAAGTTACTCACCATTTTTAGTTTGTGTAATAAGTAATAGTACATAGTTAGCTAAAGTTTACTACTGTCTGAATTTGTAACTCTTGCCATGCGCAGTTGTAAGCGAACAAGTATATCCACCTTTTATCTTACCTTCAGATACAATGTCAGTAGCCCCATCTAGTGGATATTATCAGCTCCTTTATATACATGCATACACACACACACACACACACACACACACACACACTCATATATGCATATATATTCATAGAAAGAACCTATATGTACATGCAACCTAGAGATGAGTGCTTGTACCAGCCCACCACTAGTTTAATATTTGTTAGCAGTGTCAAGTGTAAAATATTTCTAGATAGTATAAAATTTTTATCAAAGCAATACAGGATTTGCTAGATGTTCTCTAATTTGGATCATTGTATCTATCCCAATAGCGAACATGCAACAAATCATTTGGATCCTGCCCTTCTTCTTATATCAGGAGGGTCTTGGCAGCAGCATTAAGGATTAAAGTTGCCCCGTGAGATACTGAGAGAGGGCTGATCAATAAGACAAGATTGCTTGTCTTCAGCGTGTGGAGCCCAGTGCAAAACCTGTGAACTAGTAGGTTAGATGCATTATTCTCTGGAGTCAGCGATCACACTGTGGTTTGTGTGTTAAATCCAGATAAAAGTTGATGAATTCTCCACTGAGGTATTGCTAATGATGCTCTCTTGGAACTGTTACAATTGGCAAATGATTATTGATTTCAGCACAAGAGGAGGTTGGCTCCTGCACAAAACTTTCTAGTGCCAGGTTGCAGCCACTGAATGTTTAAATCACATCCACACATGCGTTTTCATTGAACAATCCAATGTTTTTTTTTTTTGTTTTGTTTTAATTTTTTTTATTCTTTTAATTTAGAGTAAGAGATAAATTGTGGCTGTTAGTATGTGGTGTGCAAAGAGTCATCCCCATATCACCTATTGATTGCACAGAGCAGCAAGTTGCAGCCCTATCATACTGGGAAGTTTTGAAAATTTCTCAAATTTTATAGGAAGTGAGAAGTGAGAGGGCAAAAATGTAATTCCCCAAACTGTCATCTGTCATCTCCATAAGTGACAGCATTTGAGCTGATGGTACTGTACATCTTAATAAACCCCTGGGTTCAATCTGAAGGCCACATCTTAGGGACAAATTGAAGTTTATTGTTGATTTATTTCTCAAACTCTATTATTTTCTAGTCTGCTTGGGTATTTAGGCAAACATTGAGCTCCACCAAGTGGATGAAATTAGTATTGTAGAAATGGGGGGAGAAAAAAAATCACCCAAAGCTTAAGATATCAACAAATGTTTATTTGATGACATAATTTTATTTTGTTCTTGCATTGCTAAACCAATGCCAACAAACATTGTCTTCTCCCATCAAACTGACCGAGACTGAGAGAAACTGATCAAAGTGAATTCTGTAAAGGTCAGAGCAGAATCATTAAAATTACATAATATCACAGCATAGAAATGGAAAAATAAAATGGAATAACCTTTCTCATGCATTTGTGAAAAATAAATAATTCCTCTTTGCATCTCACTCTATACATCCTTTTCTCAAGATCAATATTGCGGTTTGACTTCAAAGCTTTTCTATGGTCACTTAAAACTATGGAATATTACAGAGAAAATGCAGTGTTTTGCCTTTGATGTAACACTTTGAAAGACAAACTTATAGAAGTCTCAGTCTGCATACAGATATGAAGTACAGGCATCTATTAACAAGCTGGAAGAGACAATGTGACAAAAATTATAAGATGTCTTGGGTGTAATACAACAATATCACCACATTGTAGCCACCAGGCATCGATACAAAGTAAAATACCCTGCTTTGTCATGCACAGTGTGCCCGTGATTTTAAAGAAGGTATGTGATCTGTCTGTGGGGGTATACTCATACATGAATTTGAGAGATATGGTCATAGAGTAACTCTTTCATTTTTCTATCACGATGCCACAGTAACTGGCCATAATTCATTTATATTTAATGGAGCTGCTTAATACTAGACAACTAGTCGAAAAGCAGGACTTGCTGAAACTCAGGGTGTAATCTTCGATATTTAAAAATGAGGTCATGTGGGTCATTATTGGCAAGATTTTTGTTGTACATTTACAGGGTCATGCATTAATTCATACATGTATTAAAATCAACAGAGAATCAAACTTTAGAGAATATACTGTATATCAACATTTTTTTAACTGTAGAAAAACAGAAGAAGGCAGTGTGGTTATAAAGGTGTGTCTAAGTTCAACATTGTTTGTTGTGTCCCATGTTCCCAGCCTAAAACATCAGGGAGTTTGTATTTAAACCCAGAGAATAAGCCTGTGATGTCGTCCTATACTGTCTTCAGACCTATGCTATTTTAATTTCCTAGCTCTCAAGATAGAACTGGAAAAACATGTTGTTTCCCAATTAAACCTCAAAATATATAACTGGATTAAATAAGTTCACAGATCACCTTGTAAACTGTACTCCAGTGGTTTGTTTAAGTTGTATAAAAACCTAAAACAGATGTGCTCATGTGTTTGCGATCAACCATGAGTCAAATGAATAAAATACAGAAAACATTAATTTGCAAGTGAATTGGTTTACTTTGAGAGGGTGAATGAGCAATACCTATCATTCATACAAAATGTATATTACTTTGAAGAAATGTGCAATCAAAGCATTAATAAAGAATGCCTAAACATGCTCTCTGATGCTGGCATTTGGAAAAATATACAGTTAGAAATATATACACATCCAAGAGTAGCAGTTTTACATACTCAGTGTGGGCATTAGCAAGGATTTGCTTGCATAGTTGAGTGCATGCATAAGCAATTTATCATGCAACAATTGCTGTCATACAATTCATGAATGGCGATCACTTTCCTCAGTCTACGTCAGTGCATTCACCGCGGATCTCCTCAGTAACCCATAAGCTAAAGATGTGCACAAGCTGCGATGCCACAAATAAAGACTGAGAAGGATGGTCTGATGGTCAAACACACCATAATGCTCTATGTACATGTATGGTGTTCAACAAAGACATCCCAGGGAATTGTCTTTGATTATCTTGGTTGTGTGCGTAGTGGCTTTTTACATAAACCCTGTGTTCATCTGAGAGGAATGTTTTGAGGTGTCTGGCAGTCTTGAGTGAGAGGTTCCCCACTAACTCTATATGTTATTACTGTAAAATCAATATAACCATTTAAGATCCATTTAGAACCATGGTCTCCAGACGTTTAACACTAGTGACGCATGCTTTATTCCCGTGCTTCTTCTAGGCCTCATGTTGACAGTCTGGAATACAAGTCTGATTTGGGCTGCACATAAATGCTGTTTTAAAGGCTTTTGCACAATAACTATACCAAGAAGCATACAGTATGTAAACAGCAAGTTTGGTTAAATAGGATTAATTGTGTGTTACTTGAAACAACATTTTCAGTGCTTAATAAATATTAAAATTGACTTATAAATGTACCAACACCTGGAATTATACAATTTAGAGTATACTTAAATACATAACTATGATTATCTGAGGCACTGATGTTTGTTGACATATGGCTCCCAATATTTAAAGAGAGCTGTACATAGAGATTTTTGGAAATAACTGAGAGGTCCACTGCTTCAGAATGTTAAAAATTGACAGTAAACTTCCTTTGGTGACTGCGTAGTCCATGTTTGATGTGATGTATCTCAAAAAGTTTCTTTCCTCCACCCTACCACATTTTCCCTCTGCTGCAAAACCACACTTTTATTTTTACATCCTACCAAGACGTACCTCGGGCATGTATGGGCTGTATGCTACAGACAGAACCAGGCAAAAATTTCAATACATGTGTGGTCCATAACTTTTTACACTACAACGTAATATTCTTCAAAATCAATGCAATCCATACAAAGTGCTTTATTTAAATCCATTCCTACATAACTATTTAACAAAGTGGACAGTAATTGTCCAATATGGCAGCTGGTATTCATTAACCAATGAAAAGCTACTGGTGCTTTGAAGATGTTTCTCAAACAACAGGTTTAGTTTGATGGTTCAAACACCTAAGAGCTGCACTAGAGAGATTGTTATCAGGCCCTCCACATGACTTTACTTGGGCTTCTGGCTAGTTCGTGTAGAATTGATCGGGATCTTTCTGGACTGCATTGTCTTTTTAGCAGGTTCTTTCTTTGAAGGTTCTTTAGTACTGGCAGGGGACTGAGTGGCTGTTTCAGCTCCAGCGGACTTGGATTTGTTTGAGGGCAGCAGGGAACGCTTAGCAGGGGTGGATGTCTTAGAGGATTCCTTGTCTTTGGCTGGGGCCACATTACTCTGAGCCTCTGAAGCCACATTCTGGGCCTTCTTGCCTATTCCATCTGCTATTATTTCACGAGGTGCATCTCCACCACCATCCTCTGGGCTTCCTTTAGCCTCTACTGCCCCTGCTTTCCCACCATCACTTGATTTACGGGTCTCTTTTTGCCTCAAGGCAGTCTTGAAGAAGGACAAACCTTTGTCCTCTGTCTTACCGTTCCTTTGAGCTGCCCTTGATGTTGCATTTGTAGTTACAGAGGTAACACCAACACTTGAGGACCGAAGACTAGTCATGGAGGAACTGCTGCTTGAGCTTCGGCCTCCTGCTCTGTTTTCCACAGCCCGGCCCAGCCTGCCCTCTGCTCTGCTACTTTCTCCAGCCCGAGATGAAGCACCACTTGATCTGGAAGAGGGTCCTCCATGGTTAGCCTTTCTTTCTGAGGCCACGCTGGCCCGTGAGGATTCCCGGCTGGTGCTCCTGTCTGCTGCTCTAGTCCTGCCAGAGGCTGAGCTCTTTTCACCCCCACCTCTGGGTGATGTCCTCCTTTGAGGATGTGAGCTTTGCGATCCTGGAGAACCACTCTTCCGTTGTTGGGCAGACTCAGGATGTAAAGTTTCCTGGGTTTGGGACGACCCTTTTCTGGAAGGGGTGGCTGTTTTAGAGGAGCCAACTTTACTAGTTTTAGGAGGTCCATCACTTTTGTCTTTGGGGTTAGATGCTGATGCAGCACTCTTGGCCTGTGTGCGAGATGGTGACTTATCAGCTGCAGGGGATGCATGAGATGGAGAGCTGGAGGATGTTGAGGAGGTGGCAGGACGCTTCTTAGGACTCCTTTCAGACTCCAAGGCAGTCTTGGTTGAGGTCCTTTTGACATTAACATTTTCTGCACACACACTCCTCTGTTTAGGCTCCTTTGCAGTTGCCCCATGTCCAGGGCTGGCATGCTCAACAGTAGCGGCTACGTTATTATTATCACCGGCCTGGATGGAACTCCTCTGCTCTGCCTGTACTGTGGCTTTAGAGTGAACCTGCTCCACCAGCCTTTTACCACTTGCAGTACTATCTACTGCTGCAAGGGATGACTTGCCCCCAGATAGTTTGTCTGGCTTAGCTGACCCACTGAAACAGGATGTTGATACCTTGTCATCAGCCGCCTCTCCTATCCTCTCCAGTGTTGGGGAGGATGAGTGGGAGTCCAAGGAAAATCGAGAGGGAGAGTTGGAACGGAGTTGGAGCTTAGCAGAAAGGGACCAGGATGGTTTCGTGCCATTTTCACTGAGTGCTAGAGGACTGGCCATGGAGGACCTTGAGGAGAATGTCTGTCTCTGCATGCTTCTCACTGCTGATCGAGTGGAAAGGCCTGCTTGATTAAAAAAAAAAAAAAAAAAAAAAAAAAAAAAAAAAAAAAAAAGGGCAATAAGAATAAATATTAGATGGATGCAATATTTATGTTTTCACTTTAGAAACAATAAAATCAATTCAGACACTGTGTGTGCATATCTGGTCTTTTGGATGAGTGTCACGTACCATCATCTTCACTCCGTTCACCGGCAAATTCAGCTGACTCAGAGAGGGAGGCTAATGAGGTGCGTCTGGAGGAGCCAGATGAGGCTTGGCTTGGTGGTCGGCTGCCCATCAGCCGACTAATCCAGTGCTCACACAGGGAAGAGCTGGTGGATCCTGAAGACCAAAACAGGTTATTAAACATATAGAATACATTCCATGGAGAGCATTCAAAGATAAGATAAGATAAGATAAGAAAGATAAGAAATTGCACAGCCTAATGTCAACAGGACTTACCTCCCACAGAACTATTAGCTGACCAAGACGGAATCGTGGCACGTCTTTGATAAAACAGGATGTAGGCAGTCTGCTTGCAGACTTCATCATCAGATATGGCTTGAACATCGCTATCATCAAAGCAATACCACTGCCCATCGATGGAGTTCTTACAGTGAGCTACAAAAAAAAAAAAAACATAAAACTGAAATATCACATAAATCTGGGAAGCTTTTATGAAGAAAAAAAATTGATATACCAGTTAATACATTACATAGAGGAAACTCACACTGGTGCTTATGATATAGAGTATGATTGTGGAGGGTGTTCTGTTACCTGTGTAATGTCCTCCCTGCATGGTCCCATGGTGGTTACACACAGCATACAGGTCATAAAGGTAGTCCTCAGGATCACGGCCCATCCCATATGGCCGTCTCCATGGTGACCAGTGGGAAGGTAGACTCCAGCTGCTTTGGCTTCTCTTGACCATGTGGGGTGCCATGTCCATGCCTATCAGTGGAAACTTCACCATGTTTTGCATCTTCATCCGTCGATCCCCATCCTAAAGGATACGCATACATTTAATTTAATTTGCATAGATTTACTGTCTGAATATTTGTTCAGTGCTAGCATGCACTTCACAAGCATCAGGTGCTTTGGAAGCAACATCTAAAGTGAAGATACAACATCAAAGTCTCTACATATTTGATTACTTCGGGAGATCTCAGTGATTTTGTCAGCTACTTTCCTTCTGTAATCTGCACAGTTTGTCATACCTGTCTAAAGCGTTTGAGGTGAAGTATGAGGATGTCTGGCAGGGTCCAGAGACTGAGCTTGATGCTGCCCTGTTGTAGCTGCTTACAATGTGGACATCGCCATGCATCATCTGGAGCAAGCTGAAATTACAGTGAAATGTTTTTTTTTTTTTTTTTAGCATGATATACCACATGTATAGAACTTAATATCAACAAGAAGCAAATACAAAACAATATAAAAAAATCTCCTTAAATCCACATTCTTCTACAGCATCAGTCCATCACTCTAAGAGCTGCAGCATATGATAGATGGGATGAATCTACCTGTTCCTCTTTGGTGTACAGCTGAAAACACTGGGCTAGCGAACAGGTCTGAGGTTGCAGGTGCTGCTCCTTCACTTGACGCACACTTTCAGCATCTGGAATGTACTCATCCTCTGTCCGTTTGAACAGACTGCAGGTATAACAAGCACAGGTCATAGTGAGGTGATATGGAACTTCAAAGGACAACAAACAATTTTTCTTAAAAAGAAAAACCTATAAAAAAAAGACATCAAACAGAACAAAGGCTTGAAAAAAAATGTGTCCAGTCAACCTTAGTTTCCTACTAATAGGTGCTAATAAGGTTTCCTGTCAACTGAAAACAACTGCAAAGAACTTAATGAAGTGTGATAAATTGCTATGTTAGTCTTTGCCAGATCTCACTTACTAGTCTTTCGTCTCTTTGTCCCATTCAACAACAATTTTGACATGTGGTGGCCCCCCAGGACCGCAAGACTTGTATGCCCTGTGAAAAACGAGAAAAAAGAAAAGCCTTTACATTGCATTTTCCGTGTTAGACATTTAGCTGATGCTCATATCCAGCATGATTTTGTAGTATGCTTCCATCTTTACAAGAGCATTTAAATGTGCACTACGCAAATTGTTGTCGACTGAGGTGAGGACCCACTAGACTCAACTGACACACTTCAATCGACCCTCTGCAATTTTACAAGCACCTTAAATCAATGTAACTGCTGTTAGAGAAAAACTTTTATCTCAAAATTTAGTATTACTGCAAAAGCAGAAAAGCAAATTTTCTGTTTCATTGATGTCCACGCCTTTGCTGAAATTACACATTAAGCTTTGGATAGTCTTCATATGCCTTGGTAATATGAAACTTACTCCTAATCTATCATTATTAGCAAACAAAACAAGTAAAATGCCAAAACTGGAGATAGTACTTTTTTTATGTAGTAGCAGTAAAAGCAGTGTCATGACCCTCAGGCATTTGAGTGAGTAAAATAATAATTTCCCTTATTCATTCCTTCCATTTGTCTATCTTCATTCAAACATTTCAAATGTTATTCTATTATATTAAAGTTCTCCAAAAATCCATGTAAGAATTAATAGAGTCAACTTCTCAGAGGAAAATCTTTAAAAATGAGATGAGCTATTACACATTTCATGAAATATTTTAAAACATAAGAGAGGGTGTACAAACTGTATTAACAAACTTATATGTGACATTACCTCTCCACAGAGGGATGGCACAGTGGCTGCTCCTCTTGAGGCAAGAGATATGTGATACCAACCACTCCTACCACACGCAAACTGAAGGGCCCCACCTACAGACGATCATGAAACATTACACGTCCACATGCTCAAACAGTTGCACAGGAGCATTATTAAAAGTGTGCACATGTGTTCTCATTTACATAGACTATGTACCTGCACAAAGACTCCTGGGCGTAAAAGATGCCGCATCTTCTCTAAGATCTCTTTCTGAAGCACATCCCACGTCACTGTACGCTCCAAATACAGCACAAATGGGTTGCCAAACCTGTAACAGTTAAAAATGGCAAATTAGTCATTTCAGTGGTAAAGAATTGTTAGCACAGTGTTGTTTGTGTTTAGTTTAGTGTACCTGCGTCCTTGCTGTCCAGCGCAGGCTCGGTTGCACACCAAGAGGACGATCTTCTCAGCCTGGCCAGAATTCTTATTAGGACTTTGAGGTGGGCTTGCTGGCTCTTGTATTTGTGTAGATATCCTATTATTATCCGTCCCATACTTTAAGTTGTTCTGGTTCAGATTGGCATGGGAGCTCCCTGAAACTAATGTACATATTTTGAAGTTAGTGACATGAAAGGAAAAAAAATGAATCCCTCACACTTGTTTGCTGCTTCACAAAGCAATCCAGCATGGTGGTGAATTTGCGTAATAACTTCCTGATTACAACATTTGTCCCATGTTAATCCATTTATAATGTCATCTAAACTCCCACTGCCAAAGAGCTAAACTGATTTACGGAGAATCATGTCATACCTCCTCGCTGTGAGCGGATCTGCTCTGGTCTGAACAGTTCAGGTGTTTCAAAGGCAAAGATGGAGTCACTCTCTTGAATGATCTCAAGGTCATCATCGTCGTCACAGAAGGAGCGGTGAAAACCGTCGTAGTACATTTCAGTAAGAACAATCTAAACAAAGACAGGGAATAAAAGCAGGGTTGGAGTTATTTTGAATTACAATCACTGTTATGTAATATCTAGCAGGTGCTGAAGAGGTGCTGTCAAGAAAATCAGAGAGAGGGTTCAGGTTCCTGCCTAGATAGATCGGGATATTTATAAATGACTGATTAAAAAAACAATACTGCTCAAATCAACTGAGGACTCATGTATACAATAAATAGACCTCATAAAACAGGACATTTTTTACTCAAGCAAATGTCACATGATCCCTGTCTGCCACTGTGACACTTGCGGTCACATCAAATACAAATGGTGGATTGTTGAGGGCTGAGACAATGGCTTTCACTGTGATTGAAATGCCATCTGACATCAAAGAGGCAACTTCTTGCTGAGGAACAAAACATACCGCTTCCATAATGCAAATCCAGTCAGACCTAACCAGAAAGTCCTTTGACAACTCACTGAGAACTTTCATTCTCCATTTAGTTTCCTCAAAGCATACAACATCTTGAAGCTACTTTATCTTGACACACTCATGGTCTGAAGGGTTACACCTCAAACGAGACAGTACCTGCTGAGCAGGGATTTTGGTCTCCTGGGCCACAGCTTGTCTCAGTCTGGACACAGTGCCCGAGAGAGGCACTGCCACCCCAACTCTCATACAGTGGGAGCACTTTCCTTGGTAGACCACCGTCACATACAGGGGCCTGGAGCACAGAAAATAGTGAAATGGAACGGCTGTTACATAGCCATAATTTCAGTGATGCTCCAAAGATAGATGCACTCTTCCAATTTTAGCATTTCCTTGTCAGATCTATTAGGGTGTCTGTGTTCATGGGTTTGACATTCTTTTTAATACCTACTTCAATAGCAAAAACAAATCCAGATATGGTACTGTTCACATTCTTAGATGCAGGATCATTTTTGTTCAGCTGATATTGTCTTATTTACATGTTATATAAAGCATCGTCTTACCGTGTGTGAGGTACTGGGATGGGCAGTGAGATGCAGAGGAAAGGATCAAAGGTGTTGCTCTGTTTCTGGCAGTGAGGGCAAGTCAGGGAGGACCTGGGGGCATCATTAAATGACAACTTTAGAATAAAATAAGTTAACATACAGTAACTACCTTGTAATTAGTGTGTTATTTTAAAATCAAGTGTACATATTAATGAAAAAAAACAACATCCAATACCAGGATGCTCACAGGGTGATAAGCCGAGTGCTAGATGCTCAGTGTTAAACTCAACAAAATGTCACTTTATCTATAGACTAATTTTCACATTGTTATGAGCATCCACTGAAACTCAGTAGACTTTTTAGTGACATGTAATATTCACTTGATAGGAGGTACAATATGAGCACTGGACTGTCCACATACAGTGTGACCATAAAGAAAATGGTTGCACATTAATAGGTAGTGAAGCATCAGTCTATTTCAGAGCACAGATACGAGGCTGATGGAAAAAAGCATCGAACTGAATGCTGGAAATAGTCATCTCTATTGTATGACATAAAACACAATATTAGCCCTGGTCCAAACAGATTTGATACTAAAGATTAATCTGTGGAACAGTTAAAGGAATAACGACAGTATGGCAGAACTCAGTCATCATGTGGGTTCTGAATCCCAGCCTGAGAAAGTGCTTACTATTTTTAGATGAATCAGAATAATCCCAAGAAAAGTGCCTCAGTACAATCTTAAAAGCCAGGCAGTTGGCAAAGGTGATTTGCTTTTGGTTGAGTATTTGGTTGTAGGCTTGGTATGGGTGTCACAAACATGGGTGCATCTACAGAGATGCAATTATAACATTTCAACCTTAAGCTAAGGTTAAAATTTCACCTGTATTGTGCCTGAAACAGTTCCTGTACAAAAGAGCCAGGTGCTGGTACTGGAGATCCTTCACGGACGTTTTCTTCTTCCAACGGCGGCTAACAACAGAAATACAACACAGGTGGTACAATCATTTAAACAAGGCCAAAAAAAATGTCCAATGACAAGCACGAACAAGAAAACACATCTAAAAAATATATAGAGCAGCCTAGCTGAACAGCAGTCACCACAGAAATATAATATGCAGTCTATCACAGAGGTCTTATAGCTGATCAAATGAGCTTTGCTGAAACTACAGAGACCACATCCTGCCACAATATGAAAAAATGGTTCATGGATTTAGATTATGCTTCTCTATAGTAAAATTTATATTTGTAAGTATGAACATAGTCTTGCTCTTTACCTTCCTAGGGGGTCTGCTCTCAGGGTGGACAATGTTGTTGAGGTCCTCATGGACTCTATCCAGCAGCCACAGGAGGAATTCCTGGGCGTCATGCTGGGCATTGCCTCTGAACTGAAGGGCGCTCTTCGACACCACGTTCTACAACACAACACAGGACAATACAAACAGTTTTGCTGCATGGTTTCTAAAACAGATATGATTTTGTAGTGGATGTGGCACCATTTCTCTTCTTTTACACTGGCTCGTCATAAAATATTCAGCGGGCTTGTCCAGGATGCTGTGATCAGCACAATCCTAAAGGTCAGTAGAGGTGATGGTGATGGTGAGAGGCAGGACTGGAGAAGCTTTTTAAAACACCGGGACACAGGCGGAAAATCGACAGCGCAACCTCACTGACAATTAGCCACTGGCGGCCACAATAGTGTGCACTCTACAGAGCCGCCCAGGCTGGCAGCCGTAAAGTCACCTCTACTCACTGGCTATCAAATGTCACGCAAGGTCAAAGATATGAGGGGACTGAGCACTGTGTGGTTCCCTGACAGTCCCACGGGATGTTAAGTCCTCTTTTTCAAGCTATTACCAAGGTAGTCTCAGTACTTATATAAAATGTGATGCAACCACAGTGCAAGCCTTCCATGAGCGGCTTGAACACAAACACCACCTTTAAGTAAAGGTTTGTTTCAATGAACGTAGATCTGAAGCTAGTCTACTGCATGAGGATGGTCATGGTCTGATTATGAGCCAAACTGTGAGAATTACAAAAAAAATAAAAAAAAAAAAAAAAAACACTTCAAATTTGGAAGGTGTGCAAGATGTGGACTGGATACTAATCCCGCCACATGTTTAAAACATCTGTGTTTGTTTGAACCATCTTACAGTGACACAAAAACCCAGTGTCCTGTGGATAACACCATGTTCCTCCTCCTCAAAGTAGAAGTACTTGCAGGAAAGTGTCCATGAAAACTGCAGTTCTGATACAGTGTGTTGGTGCTCTGATACTTTTTAGTGTCATACACTAAAAAGTATCAGAGAAATATCAATCAAATATAACTGACAGTTAATACATTTAGATGATGCTCCTATCCGTATACAGAAAAAATGACAATATGTCCCTCTGCAGCCTAATACAGTAAACATGTATTTATTCCAAACAATAATTGCTCCTTAAAGGTGAATCATGTAGAGTTATAGTCCATTTTCTGCTGTCTGTGTACAGTTTGCATTCCATCCAGCCATTTTAAAATGCACGCTGTACATAATTCGATTTAAAATTTATTATTTGTCTTTCCTATTTTTTAAATACAAACTCCACAGTGTTCAGCCTAGTTTGAAACTAATTACGGTGGCTCAACTTGCCCCCGGGTGGGAATAAGTTGACCACAGGAAGAGGGCAAATTGAGTCCTAAGGGGGTAAAATGCTATTTATTTATTCAATTCTTTCTTCTATTAACAACCTAACATGTGTGTCAATTTCTCTTTGTGAAGTTATAAAAAGCATAGTTTGTCTTAACCTTCTGGCAAACACAATGTAGAGGCATTGAACTTACTGTTGGTACATCTCCTTTCTGCGTTTAACATTTTTGTTCAGTGTCATTCTGTCTATCTTCGGCTCCCTTGTCACTGATCAAACTGTCTCCACATAGCTAACGATGTCCAGTGTACTTCATATTGCATCAAGCATTTCTTTTTCCATTTACATACAATAATTATAATATTTTTACTATATTGAGTTCACCCGATGTATCAAACTTGAGTCATTTGTTACTGTGACTTGGCATTCAGGGAAATTAATCACTCTCTCCAAATCTGTGATCACATTATTCATGAGTGTATAGTTAGCCAGATACAGTGGGCGGCTCACCTTACTCATGTGCTCACCTTCCACAGTCTTCCCTATTACTGAATCGTTTTAATCTACAGTTGTGATCACTGTGTGAGTTATTTTCCATGAAGCAATTTATCCTTTTTTTTTTTTTTTTTTTTTTTGGAAAAGGGGGCAGGTTTGATCATCAGCTTATCCCAACAATACAGAGGACACAGCAAAAAAGCTGACCCAGTAATAATGTTGTCAGCTGATGATTTAAGTTACCTGCCGTTCTTTACGGAGTGCCGCCATTTGTTGAAATTTTGTACCAGCAATCATACTGTAAAATTTGGCGTCACTTCTCACAAATGGTGGCTGTCTCTTCCTATCACCATCCTGGCGAATCTGTGTGGACCGTGCTTTTAGCCACTTTTGGATGGTGGATAACAACACGATCCTCAAAACGATTGCTTTGGAGAGAAAATGGATACTGGCAGAAAATGGCTAATTCCCTTGTGTTATTATTACTGATGTCTTCCTAATGATCAGTAAGTGCTCTCAATTTTAGGCTGAGATTGTGGTTCAGGACAATGGGCAACACACCCCCAACGCATGGATGATGAGCATCCTGTAATTTACACTAACAACGGAAATGGTAAGCTTCAATAAATATTAATTAGCTGCATTTAGATTTGTGATGTATATAGATTGTCCAAATCAACAGGACGAAGCACAGCACTCCTCAAACGCCTTATAAAGGGATAGTTCAAGTTTTATCAAGTTCATTTCAGTCATCAATTAACTGGAAGTCCTTCAAATCCATCTGAAAAAGCATGTGCAGTCTTTTAAATTTTGAGATATCAGCAGCAGGAGTTACTAATATTTCTTTGACAAACCAGATTTTACAGTATTTCTGTAACAATGTGCATCACAGTGTTGAGATGCATGTTATTTCACAGCCCAGCTCAAATATATTCAAGGCTTCACCCTCTGAAGAGAATAATCTATATCAGATCAGACAGTTTGTACTCCAGCCAGCAAACCAAGGGAGAAAAAATGGACAGAAATAGTAACACTGTCAAGGAAAAGCAATGTGCAGTGTAACCTTTTTCAATTTGATTCCTCTATGATATGTATTTTAAACTTCTGAAACAGGACAATGAGTTATCAGGCGAAAAAAAAAAAGTATTCCCTGGTGCAAAACAGCAAGCCTTTGTTATTATGACAGGTGCTTTTTTCAGTGTTAGGAATGCAAATTTATGAGAGGAACAGTGAAAACACAAACAAGGTTGGAACAATAGCTGGTTAGTGTGGAAAAGACAATCAATGGGCCCGGCCTGATAGGAAGCAGTTCAAAAAAGCGGCTAAGTGGGGTTTTATCACAGCTCAGGCCCCGTGCTCAACACTCAGCTGGACAGATCATCAACAGGATCTCAGACCAGGTCTTTCAACTGCCTCGCTCATTATGATTTAAAAAAAGAAATCAAATATCTCCTATTGTCGAGGCTATTACTAAGCCTCTCAGCATGAGAGGCTTAGTAATAGCCCACTATTACATAAACTATAATCACAATTGATTAGCTGAGTTAGCCCTGGTATCTCAGATTCTTCTGGATCAAAGACAGAAACTACTTTCATTCTTTTTTATCTCTAAATATATTCAACAAAATTGAATATTTTTCATTAGAGGAGTGGACAAAAAAGACTGCCATTTGAGTTTGTAAACAGAGTTCTGCTTGATGGCTTGATGACGAGAGGATGAGCTGCATTACCATCCATTCATGGCTTTAACATTATCATTGCAATCATATCTGACTCTGTCTGTATCTTGCAAATCAAGGAAATTAATGAGGTGATTAAAACGGCACATGATGTAATTCTACTACATGAATATTGGAACTAAATTATCCATCATTTCATTGGTTAATTTGACATTACTTTGCCAGGCTAATGAAACCTGATTTCAGAATCATCTGAGCAGACAGAGAAGATGTGCAGCCACCAGTGATATAACCAAATTCAAAAGGGGTGTGCAAGATACTTCATTTCAGTCTTTTAATGGAATACAGCCCCTGCACCTGGCAATTGGCCTTTAAGCTGCAATAACTGATTGGCTGCCAAGTTATCCCACCTATTCATTACAGTGTTACACTCTTCTCCACGGGTTCACATTTTTTGGATGCCACCTGGGCCTTGTGTCCAGTGTAAAGTGTTGAACAAAAAAGTGGATGAACAATGATCTCCAGCTGATGATGCTCATAGGCCTAAGGCAACCAGCCACAACAAAACAACAACAATCAATTAACTGTTAATCAATTACAGTATATTCAGTAATTTATGTGTTTTCCTGAGATGACCATTGAATCAGCTTTCCATGATGTGTAACAGGAATATATGTCGTTGAAACTGAGCGAAGTGAGATAAGGTGGGTTTACTCTCCATGACTTTTACGCATCTTTTGGTGAGTTGTGGGCGAGATGTAGAAAAGAAAGAAAGAAAGAAAGAAAGAAAGAAAGAAAGAAAGAAAGAAAGAAAGAAAGAAAGAAAGCTTCTCCACAGCCTACCTTGAACTCTCGACTGTGCTGAGGGGTGTACTCGAAAGTCCACAGCGCCCTAACCAGACCGGAGAGCTGCTCGGTCACTTCCCCTGCCTGCTGCTGGCTTTTCTTCTGCACCAGCACCCCGTTGGACTTGGCCTTGTCGTTGTTGGCCGTCTCTCCTCCGCGGAACTGCTCCAGAGCCAGGTACTCGGCGAAGAGCTCGGTGTTGCTCAGGCACTGCAGGATGGCGTTCATGAAGCAGGTGTTGCCGTGGTTCTTGAGCCCGGCCACCCCTGGCACCTTGTCCCCGAAGAGGAACCCCCCGCAGTCGCTGTCGTCGGAGGGTACTGAGCCCCCCGTGGTGGTCGGGATCAAAGTTGCGTCGTCCTTCTCATCATCAGCGGCCTGCTCCTCTGTGCCGAAATGAGACAGAGTCGACAGAGTCCGGAGAACTCTGTTCATAAAGCTCCCCACGGAGCGGACCGAGCTCCTCCGGAAGAGCTTTTTGCTGAAGGATTTCTTCTCCTTGTTTGTGGCTGCTTTCGACATGGTCACTCAGTTTCAGATGGGTTTCCCCAGTTATTACAGGCCCGTATTCCAGCCAAGGTCCCCTTTTAGAGCATCGCCTCGACCATTTGTCATCCCCCGATGACAACTCGCCCACGTTAGGTTAAATGATGTTCTACACTAGGCCTAACATTCAGCATCATTGTAGAGAAAACACAGGCTATGCAGTTCTGGGGATCATATCATTTCATGACACCACGGTAACATAAAACGACAACTGGAATCAGCCCACTTGCAACACTGCGTCGGATTGCATAAACACGCTCCATGGAGAGCCACTATCACGGCGCTTTAAATGAATGCCTGGGGTAGTCCCGCACCAGCTAGGAGCCATCATCTCTAGCAGCCGGTCCGCTGGCACAACATCATGGAGGTGTCATATTTGGAGACACAAAATGATGCGCGTTAATCGAGCACCAGTGCACAGCGTCTCTTAAATACCAGCAATCAAATCAACCTTTTTTTTTTTTTTTTAATTGGAATCAAAGTCGCGTGCGGAATTCCTCATGATTTATTCAAGAAACCGCAGCTCCACCCTGATAATAAGCCTATATTCCTTCACCTCAGGTCGCTGTTTATCCGCGCTGTTGTTCAAAACTAATGGGATGGTGATATTTAGCCAGTGGGTGTCCTCCCTAAATCGCCTCCACAGTGGACGCGCTCGCCGAAGCTCCTCCAAACTGAGAGCCCCTCTGCCCAGAGCAGCGCAGCCCGCCGCTCCCGTCCACCAGCCTCAAAAGCATCTCTTCCCCACGAGCCGTGAAAGGTTTCCGTGTCTTCATCCGCAAGTTTGAAACACTTGTCCCAGTCCCTTTACGGCTTATTTTCCCCTCCGGTTTTGATCCAAGGCAAGGCCGCTTCTCCCCGTCTCCATCATCATCTGTAGTCACCGATACTGCAGGCAGGGCGGTGACGGCTGACGTCAGGGCCAAACACTGGTCCATGTTGGAGGAGAGCAGGTAGCGGCATGTGATGCTGGATGATGTTCCGGCCCCGTTTCTGCCCAGCGCGCATCGTGATGGGCGCCGATTGGGTAGCCATGGCAAGGTATGGGCACCCGTCATGCCTCAGCATAAGTGAGGTTAAATTTGGTGGGTTTTTTTCCCTCCATTTCTGACAATGGAGAGCAATTATCTCCATAAATTTATCCCTCATGAAAAAGATGAATCCTGTGATGCATTTTAGAAAGGTGCAGTACAAATATTACGAACTAAAAGTCCCATTGTCAGTATTACAATACCATAACACCACCATAAAGTCCCTACAGGAATATTATAGTGATTTTTGCCATAAGGGATTTACCAAATATCTTGTCAATCATCAGCAATTACTCTGCTTGATCCCATAAATTCAGTCAATATAAAATATATTTTCAAAGTAGCGATGACAATTAGGCTATATGATTCAAGTACTTTGCCATATAGGTTCCTATGCACCTCTGCTGGATGGCGGGTCTGGCAATGACTGTAATCTGAATCTAAGAGAAAATAAAATCTTTTATAACCTGGATATTAAAGTCTCTTATTTTGCACGTACTCCCCAGTCAGCTAATAGTGACGGGCAGGCCAATTCTCATGACTTGAGGGTTGCAAATGCATCCACATTACAAAGGGTTTTTAGAGCATCCTCCCTTCATATGTGTTTTTTTAAGCTTTGATTTTTCATACTGTCAATGTTTTGGCACATACAAAAACATATTTATGGATACTTTTGCATCAGAGTTAACGGTGTGCGGCTTCCCTCTCCTCCTGGAGAGTCATTCAAAGACATTATGAAAAGTCAAAGCTCAATAAACCATTTATCAAGGAAGGACGCTCTAAAAGTCCTCTCTGCTTCTTCGAATGAGACTTCAACATCAGAGCTCATTTGAATAGAGAATAAAAAAGCAAGTAAAATAAGGCAAATATACTCAAACACACACACACACACACACACATCAATTTTAAATTATGAACAGTATTTGAGCACAAAGGACCAGCATTTATTAAATTAGATTGATTACATTACAAAATCATTAAAACCCTAATCACATCTAGCAAATAAACAATAGAAAATAAAACATTTGCACAGTACACTGTAGTGCTGATGTGTATATTTGATTTACAGATTTTCATTCTAGTACAAAATTTCAAACTGGAGGCAAGATAATCTGTCTTTTTTGTTAATTGCCCGGTTCAGAGAAAAAGAGAGCAAGAGAGAGAGAGAGAGAGAGAGAGCGAGCGAGCGAGAAAGAGAGAGAGAAAGAGAGAGAGAGAGAGAGAGAGAGAGAGAGAGAGAGAAAACATTACCTTCATCCCTTTAGTTTTGAACTTTGTTACTGAGTGTGCAGAGTTGAGAAACAAATATGGCTCCATTTGGAAATATTACCATAGGAGGGTAAATTATTAAATCCATTTAATGTTATAGTTTAACCTTGTTAATATAATCAATATAGTAGAGATATGGATCATATATACATTTTAAATATGCTCACACATCCCTTTGATACTTCCTACAATGACCCAACAACTTGGCTTGACATTTTTAAAAGTGAGCCATTGTTAGGAGTTGCACTTAGTTCTGCACTAACAAGTGTGTGACAGTTTGAACCTCTTTGATTGTTTTTATGGCATGGACCCCCAAATACATAACTCTTTGGACGAGATAGTCCTTATGTTACCACCACGTCAGCTTTGTGTGGGAATGGTCTCTCTGAAATTTGAGACTTAAGGTACTGTAACATGTAAACAAAGTAAAAGAGAAATGCGACTGTTCTTCATTTGACTGCAAACTCCCAAAAATCCATCAAAGATGCCCGAGGGTCACCAGACCTTTTCCTGTACCTACAGATTCTGCTCCCTCTTCCTCTCTGTCAGTAGTCAATGCCACGGAGGGCAGCAATGGTGGAGGCCAGCCGGCGGGGCAGCAGCTTGGCTGTCTGTCGGTATTCATCTGGCTTGGCCCTCAGCAGGGTGACGATCTGCTGCAGGGTGCGGGAGGGCTGCAGGCCCAGGGCATCCATCACGTTGCTCAAATAGTCTGCAGGGGAGAAGTTATACAAAAACAAAACAGGAGTTACGACCTTTAACTAACTTCAGACAAATTAAATAAACTGAGTCATCAATTAATTCAATCTTTCCCAGGTACGATCAGTAACAGCCTAATTGTAACTGCAACAATCAGTGTAATATACCCAACTAGGTGCTACTATAGCTCAGATGGTAGGCATATTTTTTCAGATGTTTTCTGTCACACATGTAAGTTAACTTTTTATCTGATGTTTTGAAGATGTAGCAAATGTATCACATAACCTGTCAAAATAGCATTTAAGCACAGAAGAAAGTAAATGTGTGCACATCTAAACCCATTTTTGGGGTCAGGCACAGGATAGAGATACATAAAAGGAGAAGGAGGCCTGATGAAGACCCTGTGGGTTTGAAACATTGTGAAGTTAGTCAAAGTTTTTGGAGCTGTAATCCAGTGTGTGGATATTTTTCTCCCTGTTTCCAAAGTAGCATTTAAACCATTTCCAATGTCAATGCTGCAACAGTGAAATTCCACTAAATTATAGCAGTTTGGTTCATTCTTAGCCCTGTACAATGTATTTTCCTAAATGAAGATGCTGGAGTAGCAGCTCTTCCAACCTGTGGTACAAACAGTTAACCACAATTTGTTATTAATGCAATGTGTTTGTCTGCAGAAAGAGACAGCAGCCCAGTTACCAATGTCTGTAGCCAGCTGTTTGGTGGAGTGGGGGCTGAGCTGGGGGATGAGCAGGATGGCATCGCTGTAGGTCTGCATGGTTGCTCGGGCAATGGAACCCAGCCAGTAGTCGGCCGTGTTGTCTAGCTCGGGAAGGTCGTCACCTAAGAACGCAGGAGAGCAGTGATGTCAAACATAAGACAGCTGACACAGTGTACAGGGAATAAGAGTCAGTGGTGTGAGGGCAGACAGAGGCAGAGATATTTTTGGAGGGGAGGAAGGTTGACGCAAGTGGTGTGTGGGGAAAACAGGAGGACAGAGAGGGGGAACAAAAGTTTTGATTCATTTTCAAGGAGGAAAGAGAGTAAAGCCAAGTGCACATTCTGTACAGCTCCCAGGCACATTTGTGGAGATGACATTCAACCTAATTAATGATATATTTGAATTTGATCTCAGCTCTCTTACTTCCTGATTAATCAGCTGCCTGAATCTCTTTCTTAAAAAATACAGAAATGTTAGGTTACTTGGCTTGCTACTTGCTAGTTAATGTTAGAAACTGAGCCATTAGTAAACATGAGTTTCATAGGGCCCAGAAATAGATGTCAAGTCTTTAACACAACCTGATTTTGTCTTTTGGAGACCACAGCACTTGGTAACTGTACCACAGTACAAGTAAAAACATGTGAAAAGAGAAAATGATAAAGTGAAGAAGAATAAGGGTTTAAAACTGTAAGTACATGGGAATTACAAGGAAATTAGTGGGAAAACTAGCAAAGACAAGAAAAGGGAAACATGTAAAATCTATAACAGAGAGAGACAGGCTGAGTGGAGTGAAGAGTCGGGGCTGACAGCTGGTCACCTTGCTCAGGAGGGAAGGGCAGCTTTCCAGCGTGCAGGGCCAGCTCTAGTGCCGGGTCCTCCTGTGTCACAAACGGCTCTAAGTGGAGTGGCAGAGACATAATGTACTGCCCTATCTGAGAAGGAAAGACAGATAGTCATGTAGTTTGATATGTCCGGTGTCTGAGAGCTATCATATTCATCGTAACATTGTTTGTGAACAGGCATGATAAGAACATTAGTTTGATTTCATCTTATGGGACAACTTCCAGCATGTTTTAATCGCATACATGGTGATTTTTATTTAATGTTATTATCTATAGTATATTTAAGCCAATTGTGCCTTACATTTGTAATGTATTCTTGTGGTGACAAGCTAAAGGTAGGCAAGTCCTCTGTGTAGCTCTCTCCAAAACCAGCGGCCTCTCGACTCTGGAGACAAACAAGGGGCACGGTCGAAACAGTATGAGGTGGGATTAAATTAGCCGCTCACTTCCATGCGCGCACGTGCACACACGGACACACCACACACATTGAAAGCTCTCTGCAATGCACTCAAATCACGTCAACTATTTAAAATCAAATAACCTAGAAACTTGATACTTGCTCACCTCCATCTTGGAGACGAGGCAGAGCTGGTGTTTGATCTGCAAGAAGACGGAGTCGAAAGCCAGCTGGTTGGCCTGCTGGTTGAGTCTGGTCAGAGCCGCCTTGGGCTCAGCTAACAGGCTGGAGTTACCAGTGCCCTTCTCCTATAAAACAACAGGGAATTTCTGAATAAAAGCAGCTGGGGAATCACAATAAAACTGAGCCACTTGATAAGATGCTACAGCAATTAACCTGTGCCTTGTGTTATAAGATAGAATTATATTAAGGAACCTCTCAGGATTTCTTCTGTGCAGAATTAGACATGTGCCTGCAAACAAAGGAACAGAGGTGACCGTCCACTGACACTGATCCCTGCTGCGTACCTTTAGGGAATAGAGCACCTCCATCAGGCTGTTGTATTCAGCCATGTTGCCCCTCTGAAGGTAGTTGTACTCCTGCCAGGGATTCTTGGTGGTGCTCTTCCTCTCTGAGGAAGTGGCCTCCTGGATACCTGCCAGGCTGCGTGGGCTGTAAGACTCTGACAGGTACTTACCTGCTGTGGCCAGGATCCTATGGGAGGGATGATGAAGCACAGCAAATGCATGCAATTTGTTTTAATTTGACAATGTGACTTCACGAAAATATAACTGCTTGCAGCCTGAGAGCTGAACAGGTTTGAAATAAAGACAGATAACTGGAAGATTAAACACATCCAGCAAGTCTCAACTATAATCTCAACTACAAGGCAACTTTTTCTTACTTATTTGACAGCTGCTGCTGAAAGGCTCCACACTGTCTAAGTAACTCTCCACAAGTGGCAATGATCCTGTGAACCAAAACATTAAAAAAGTTAAAGCATGAGGAACATCATACTGTAATGCTCATCTTAATGGGCAATTCAGTGGTGAAATTTTGAATATAAAAACACTATGTGCAATGGATCCTTACATGTAAGGGTGAGGTGATTAAATTACTATTATTTTTAAATGCATGTCCTGATAACAGATTGGGACACTGAGACAATAAAACCTGTTATTCTCATCATCTTATCTCAAAAATACGAGACATTCACCTGACAGAGTTCTGAAAGGCTGTCCAGTCCTCTTGGAAAACAGATGAACTGGGTGTGTCCTCCAGTTTACATTTCTTCCTGATTGACTGCAATGTTGTGGAGAAGTCGGACACATACCTGGAAGAAGCACAAAGTCACGCTACATCAATAGAGTTAAAAACAAAAACGCAAGCCTCTACACACTGCCACACTGTGCAAGTATACTGAAAATGAGGGAACTATTTAGTCTGAATTTTCAAATGTGAAAAGAGCATAGAGCATAATATATGACCACCAACAGCATTCCATGTATCTTATAACTGAGTAAAAATGAATTATTTTTACTTGGTGAAAAGGGCTTTGAGGGCTTTGAGAAGGCCACACACAGCCAGTCCATCAGTCAGTTTGACACAGCGGTCCACAGCAGCATTGGCCAGGCCAAACAGCTTGCCAACAGAGTGGCTCAGCTCCTCCACACAATCAATCACTTCCCCGTGCTCCTGCAAAGAGGGAGGGAGGATAAAAATGGAGAGTGTGAGATAGAGGGAGGAGCAAAACAAGGGAAGCTAAGACAGGAGGAAAATCAGATACCTGACACAAGATTTTTACTGAGAACCTATTAGCTTGTGTGTATGTGTGTAGTAGCTGACTAACCAGAGGTACAGCACTGATCTGGATGAGGAGATGAGCTTCCTCCAGGTCTCCATACTGCAGCTGGTAGGACTTATAGGGGTCGTACAGTGCACTGACCAGCTCGTTCACCTTCAGCAGGTTGTTCTCGCCTGTGAAGGAAACACAGAAGCAACATAAGGTTGTGGGATTCACCCCATCTGCAGTGTGGACAGTGTCAGTGTCCAGGCATTGCACAGACCCAGGTGGGGCAACATGGCAGCCTCCAGGCTGTGTCCGAAGGCCGACGTGGTGTGGTGGAGCTCCAGCAGGGTGTCGAGGCGCTGATCCTGGGCCGCTCGCTCTATGTGGGTGCCCAGGCACACAGGGATGGATGGCACCATGGCCCCCAGAGTCTGGATCAGCAACACTGTCACCACCTCATAAGGGTTCTTGAAAACCTGGTATTCATTAACAAACATGGCCTCAGTGAGGGCTCAAGGATTATAGAGAGAAACAATCATGTACTAATGGAAAGTACTTTACAGAGATTTTAGAGTGGTCAAGTTTGCTGTTAGGCACAAGATGAAGATTCTCAGTAATAATTACAAAAAGGATTACATAAATAAATAAGACTTAAAAAGAAGTACAGCAGTTGAAACATTTTAAAGATAGTACATTAAGATCCAAATTTAAAACCATGCTGCCAAAGTCAGTGTAGTCTGTACGTCTGTTTTCAGAGTGTGACTGGTCTCGAATCTGGTTTATGTCTTTTTTTTGTTTTGGTTTGTCTATCCATTTATTTAGCGTAGGGTGGTGTGTAAATCGGGAAGCAACACAAAATACTGTAATATGTGATGATGTTTGGAAACACAATATGCTGAAAATCAGTGCAACAGCACAGTATCAAATGTGTTTATGAAAATCTGGTTTAAAATGCCAGAATCACTGAGGCTGAGGGTTATAGACAGACTGAGCACTACACCAAATAACTCATCTAAAAGTTATACTATTCTTTTTCAGACATTACATGTTTTTTTTATCCATCTGTTTCACTAACAGAGATGCATTGCTGGAACTTCTCTTTGAAACTGAGGGGGCACGGTGTGGACCTGTGTCTGTTTTGGCAGTGTGTAATGTACCTGGCTGCTCCACTGGAGCTGTGTGTGCCACGTAGAGAGCAAGGTGTCGTAGAACTCAGACAGCTGCTGGTTCAGACTGAGCTCGCTCTGAGAGAGATCCTGCCACATGCTCACCAGCTGGCCCTGCAGACACCCACATAGTCACACAGGTGCACAAGAGAGCACAAGAACCACCACTTCAAACAAATGAAAAATATCACTAGAATATGATCCTATGTTGACCAATTTATTGACGGATAAGACTGAGACGGGCATTTCCCACCTACCTTATGACACTTATAGTAGTAGGCAAGGAGCTGTGGCATTCTGTCGATCTCTGTGAAGACTTTGACAAATAGCTTGGCTTGGTCTGCAAAAAAGGTAAACAAACTATGAAAACTTCAAGTTGCTATGTGCTGTATTCATCACTAGAGGGGGCACTGCTCATCACAACAACTATGAATCACTTCGAAGTTTACAGGGGGCAGTCAAGGCTTCCTGCAGCTAAATGGGCTCACAATCTTGGAGTGAACAAGCACTGTAAGCTAACACTCATTTATCTGGTTACAACATGTTTCTGAGATGCCACCAACATGGAAACAGATTCCAGCAGGGTGAACATACTGTTTGCCAGATTTTGTTTTGTGATCTTCACTTCTCACCACTTGCACTTACAGAAATGGCTTACACAGCTTATGTTTAGGATTGTTTTGCAAATAATCACATGGTATAGTTTTCCTTGAACTACAGCACATAAAGAAAAGGATGTCGGAATAAATGAGATTTGAGTAAACTTTTTTTTTTTTTTTCCTGAGGTGCTTACCTATAGACATGGAATTGAAGGTTGCTACTATCTGAGGGCTGGCCAGGGCTTCCAGCCTATTTTTCAGGGCCTCCAGGTGGACGCACTTCTCAGAGTAGTCAGGTGTGTCCACCAGCATGGCCAGGCTGTTCTGCATGCTGGTCAGCTTGGAGGAGATCACTGCAAAGTCCTAAGGGAAGGAGGAGGCACATCCAGAGTTTATAGTATTATCCCAATGAAGCATGTATTTTCTACCAATATGGCACATTGTTACAAGCACTTGTTACTGTGTGTTCAGTTGACTTTTAATTACCAGTTAATTATGAACACCTGCTGTCCATCATGTTATCTGTGAAGCGTTGTAACCAAATATATTTAAATGCAATGCAACATGCTTTTCAATACCTATGAATAAGAGTAATTATGAGTGCTGACAGAGCCAGTTTATTGTGATCAGTTAATTACACTGCATTTAACCATTTAAGTGTAACAGAAACAGTCAAATATGCAAAGCTGACATGATTAACATCATGACAGACAATAGCGCAAAACATTAGAGAATATCACTTTTGCTACAATATGCCTTTTATCAAACTATAAATAAAATGATGTTCACTTTAACTAGTTTGAAAAAGGCTGACACAGAACTAAATGAGCTAAGTTGCCAGGAACTGATGTGGGTGAGAGAGTACATTATGTTCAAATTTTTGTTCTGGGGTGAACCGATCCTTGGATTCATCCTTGTATTTTCACAAATGTGTGTTTTATTGGGTGCTTTACAACAGATTTCAACATTCAATCCATTTATGAGAGCTTAGCAAAAAAAGAGATGATCACCAAGCAGCAACCTTTACAAGCACATGACATCAAAACCGTGCATCATCATGTTTCATATTGTACCTGTGTTTTGAATGTCTCTTCGATGTCTGCACTCAGTGTGCTCCATTTGTCGGCCTCTTGCAGAGCTTCAGCAGCCAGCTGCATGCGGCTCTTCACCTGATCGATCTCCACCAGGACCTGGCCAGCAGGGTGCACACACACAGAATACAAATGATGCCCAACAACTCAGAGGCCATGCAGTTTTCATTAATGACATAAAAGATTTTCCCTTATAGCTTTCTCCTTACCGCATTTCTTTTCCTAGCATTTCTCTCTTGTGCAATTTGTTCATTCATTCAAAACTTTGAGATTCACAAAAGGGTTCATAGCAATGACACAGTAATACATTATGAAAATAGAATTAATAACATATAATGACAGCAATAATACTATAATAATCATTTTCTTGTAGCATGAATATTGTTAGGGCTGTGGGTTTTACTCATGCAGTCCTTAATATGTAGGAATTAAAATTAATTCTACTGTTGCAGTCATTGTGTATCAGTCGGCATTAAAGCACCAGGTGACAATCTGCACTGCAATAATCTGTGTTATTCCTCAGTCCTGAACATACTGCAGAATATGCATATGCGCCCCAACCTGCATTGACTGCACGGTGTCCTGTTCAAACTTCCTGATGTCCTCTTTGACTAGAACCATTTGCTCCTTCAGGAAGGACGCCTCCTGTTTCAGAGCCTCCACATCCCGCAGCACCCTGGGCATGTTCTGGAGGGCCTGGTTACTGCTCTCTGCAGAGACACACACATTCAGCAGCCTTGCGGTCATGGAAAGGCATCATGTCGCAGCTCATCACTTTCATCACATTACTGCATAGCTGTGGGGACACCTTCAGCAAGCTGTCAGAGCCCTGATATGTGCCATTCTTTCTAGTATGGATCCCAGCAATGATTTAATTAAAAGTCTATTTTTAAAGGTGATTTGCACTGCTTGAATTGTTCTTGAGCTGCTTGGTAAGTCAGTTGCATACCTTGACAAAAACTGGCACCTAATGCTTTATAAAATATCTTCAAGCATGCACACTAAGGCGAGATAATGTGTGTCTGCACTTTATGGCATAAACGCTGTAGTAAATTCCCTCCGAGGTGACGTTAAGCACCAATTTACTTTTCGGGAGTAGACAACTGCACTGACTGCAGTTAAGAAATCAGGTTTGACAGCTTCTGCAGCTGCAGCACGGATAACATGGCGCAGCGCATCTTTTCTGATGGCGTAGTGAGAGGTGTTGGATAACCTGCCTGCATGCAACGTCGACAACACAGGCAAAGCAGAGGAGAAATTACATTAACACTAACACGATGCAGCAGAGGACGCATTCACAAGTTAAAGGCAAACAGTAACATGACGCATTTTGATATAGGAGAGAGGCCCAAGAGAAAAATGCACAACAAATTGGTGTTTTGGTGTTAGTTCAAGGACACTGCAGCTACACCGGTATTATGTTGTGTTTAGTGTGCACAAGATTAGCTTTCACGCCGTTTAACAGCCACTAACCCTCAATGGCATTGTTGACTTCCTGGATGAAGAGCTGCAGCTTCATGACGAGCGTGGCTGCGTGTGTGTCCGCCTTGCCCGGCGCATCCTTCTGCGCCACCTTGAAGGCGCCGTTCACCCACTCCTTCACGTCGAAGTCGTCGTCCAGGAACTTGGAGAAATCCATCAGGCCGTCCTGTCCCCGCGGCTCACGACCACTCACACACTCCACTCACACACTCCTCTGGTGCACTAGTCCATGTCAGCGGGCCATCGCTAGCCAAACAGGACACCTAGTTTTTCCCCAGCAGAGGCTTCGAGACAAATATAAAATAAATGGCCCAGGAGAATGAAATGATCATGACAACCAAATATATTTCTAACAAGGCAACGGCTTCCTCCAGAGTTAAGTCGAAACGCCGACGGCATTCAAGGTGAGAGGCTGGTTCACACAAATTTCGCCCAGGTTTGGAGTTTACGGATGATCCAGTGACTGTTGACAACAACTTCCTACTTGTGCTCTCTATTTACCTTCCCCGGAAACAAGCAGCAAGACGACAAAATTACCTACTTTTTCAAATGATACGATAACAGAATTAGACTTATTGTGCCATTTATAAATTTAATAATAAAAGAAGAAAGGTGAATCATGCTTGTCGTGTAGCAACGAAAAGAGGGGGAGGTATGAAGTGTCTAATGTGAAGAGAGAGTCATTGCGTCACACACGAGAGCGTCCGTGCAGAAACGCAAATGCGCTTTACAGATGTGCACTTTGCCTCCCTCTGGTGTCCAATTAGCGTACATACCAGCTCCGTATTAAAAAAAAAAAAAAAACACTCATGATTCATCCCCTATTGTGTGTGGTGCATTTTTGGTGGTGCTGGTCCTCAGGCTTTCTCATTGCAGATGACATTAGAAAAAAAAAAAAAAAAAAAAATCAAACACTAGAAATATGAGATTTTTTAAAGATGACCTCAAGTCGAAGGTCCTCAGCAGGCCTGATCCAGCTCTTCACCCCTCCTTGTCCTGCCCTCTATGCCTAATAGATATTGTTCTCTATGACCCCTATCTCTAGAAACTGTAAAAGCCCAGCAATGTGTGTTATTCATACTATTTTAAGTTATTATTGTTTCTATGTGGTATTACAGTATTGGAACCTGTTAATCAATACGTCCAGATGCTGCTGGTTCTGGCCATCATCCTGATCATCCACACTGTTTTCTGTTGTCTTATCTGCCTTAACATGAAAAAGTGTAGTCGTCCCCATCATTACATGCCAACCATGCTCTTTATTTTTTGGATTTGATTATCTTGTTAGGTGGCTTCAACCAGATGATCCATTTTAATGTTGTGCCTTTACAGAGTCTTAATAATAAAGGGTTTCGAATATTTTATCTCTGGCAGTGGACACGGATAACTACTCACAGCCCAGTTTCTGAATGTCATTCAAATATAATGCGCAGGAAATACGGGGCTAAAGATAAGTTTAGCACGATAGTAGAAGAGTATTTAAATCTCGATGAAACACATCTACCAGCAACTAGCAGCCACAGAGGACGATATACCAAAGGAGAGGCCACTTCAGCTTAACCTGCAAGATGGGATGTCAAGACATAATCAATGGCATTAAGGATGCACTGTCTAAGGCAGTGTTTTCCCCTGCGACTCTGTTGACGGGACGAGGAGGGCTGCACATGACCGAGATCATTCTGTGTGTCATCACCTTTGTCCTGGCTGCTTTTAGGGGTTCCAGCAGCCATACCTACTGGAACTATGCCATGTTCACCTGGGCTTTCTGCCCCATCATGACCTTGATCATTACCTTGATTGAGATGTTCAAGCTTGACATCCCACTCAATTTGTTTTGTATGGACTGGCCCGACTTCACCACAGGCGTGGCCATGTCTTCAAGCCTTATGACCCTGTCTGTTGCCATCATCTACGCCAACTTCTATGCCTGCAAAAAGTGCATCTACGCCTGGGTGGTCAGCGCGTTTGCTTTCTTGAGTGCCGTGGTCTACATCATCGAGGTGCTGAAGGACAAACTCTTGGACAAGAAAAAGGGCAGCTACCTGGCCGCTCTTCCTGGATTCTGGAAGGTTTTGGAAGCCTTTGTGAGCTGTATTATTTTCATATCGCTGTCTGGTTACCATGGGAAGCCTGCTCTGATTATGTGTGTGATAGCATATATCATTCCTTTTCCCATTATTCCTCTAATCATAGCCACCAACATTCTCAAGAAACTGAAGAGTTGTTTGCCCTTTAATTTGGACAGGTTTGTTTTCATATTTCTGGTCATCTCCATTGTGCTGTATGTATTTGCTGCTATCATGTGGCCCATTTTTACCTTCAGGAACAATCCTCGTCCCAGTGAGTGTCCAGGTAGCTACTGTATCTGGGCCATTGAGTTCATAGTTGCATTCATGACCTATGTGAACCTCATTCTGTTCATAATAGACCTTGTTTTTACCTTGTGTGGAATCTGTGACTTTAAACGCACCTAAAAATGTCTGGTAGCTTCCTAATCTTTAAAATACCCTCTTTAAGCTTTGATACTTTTATTGTTTTTTAATGTTTTTCATTGTTTTTTTTTTTTTTTTTTTATCTTTTTAAAAAATTTTTTTTTTATCTGAGTCTGTATGCCCTCAGGTCAAAAATTTGCATGAATATTCCAGTGTCAGGTGAATGCTATAAAATTAGCAGTGCTTGTAGCTTGGCCATTGTTAGGGCTCACCTTTGCCAGTATATGAACAGCTGATTTACCAGTCTTGAACTGTTGCACCACAGTTTTGCATGGTTTATGTGACAGGGTAATGATAATAGCGTACAATGCAGTGACAGACCGTTTCTCCACCTACACGGTGCCTTTGTCCAGTATACGATATAATAATGCTTAAAATCTTGCAGTGCATTCCTATAGTTGTATACACACATACCCGACAATGGGACACTTTACACACTTCATAAACATCTATATGTATCTACATGTGCAAAACACCAACACAATGTCCTGACACCTTGCACACCAGGACCACTGACCACATTCACCCATCACAAGTCACAATCTATTACCCAAGTGCCCATTCAGCACTCTGATTGACTCTGGAATAATTGAGTGTTTAAATCTGTTGAGTCTACATTATGGGACTATGTACCGACCAGATGGCATACGCTTGTACGACATGGGAGGTGTCACCAGAGATGTTACTTGTCAATCTCAACATGCTTTTCTTGTACTCTCTTTGGAAAGTTTGTTCCAGTGGCTCATCAGCAATCTTACAGCATGCTCTGAGAGCCCAGCAGGGCACTTTGAAATGCAGAGCAGTAAAATGAGGATAAAGTCTGTATGCTTGCTCCAAATGATCTTCCAGAGTAAGTAAGCCCACCGCTGCTAAATTCACTGTGAATTATGGTAATATAGGATGGAGGGTACTCTTTGTGTCAGAGGCTAAAAATGATTTCCTCTGTGTTTTTGTACCTGTGATTAACAAGGATGTGCACTGTAACCTTGGTCACTGTGAGTCTGTGAAACTGCCTGATGAGTTGTGAACAGTTAATGCTGCAGGAAAGATGGGTGCAAAGATAGTTCCGGGTATTTCCCGGCTTGGCAGCTTTTTCTCTCCATTGCTTGATTTTTTATTCGGTGTATTCAGATAACAAATAACATCAAATTGGTTGTGTTGTCCCTGTCAAACTTTTCAACTGTGGAGTGAATATAGCATATACTGTTTTATTGCCATGAAGGAGGAAAACAATCTGATCATCTGCTGGAACTGTGAATTTGAATATGATTTAAATGGTGACTGAAATAATAAAAGGAAACAGGACATGAGCTGGCTGCTTTTTAGTAGCTTTCTGATTACTTTCAGGTTAACTGCCAACTTAGGAACACAACACAAGCCCACAGCCTAAATACCCACAGTTGTGTGTGCCTTTAGATTTCAAAAATGACCTGAATAAAATGACTAAGGAGATGGTCTGTAGCGTTAAGAACAGAGTACTTGCAGTAGAAACTACACAGAAAAAATAAGCAATATTATCCCATGCACCACATATGCACATATTTATGTGATTTTCTAGTGTGTATTTTCATATTTCTCATTTGTTACTGTGTCTGATTAATATGAAATATTTATACAAATGGTAATGAATGTTAAATTAAAGAACTTGCATTATGTTAACTAGAGGATTCCACCCAACATCCCAATATGAATGCAACCATCATCCACAGACACCAATGAAATGTTTTTGTTTCAATGAAGTCATCTTCTGTTAAAGATTATTTTCATCAAGTGTGACCTCATTTTTTTTGGTACTAGATGCAATCTGTATTCCTGTTTTGTTACTGCAGGTCATGACTAAGAGGTAGAAATTCAGCATATATTGCATCATATTGACTAGAAACTCGGGGTGCATTGGTCAAATATTATTAGCTAACTTTGTTTTTCATTTTCTTACATTGTTGCTCAGTGAATAAATGCATTAGTTAAATGTACACCATTTAATGAAATAAATGTAGACATGACTAGCAGAGAAATACTGAAATACTGGAGAAATGCTTTCTATATCTGAAACAATAAAGCCACTGTTATGCAAAAGCAGCCTCCTTACACTAACAGACATTCATGGAAATCAAACAGTCAGACTGTTAGGGACAGTTTATACAGCCAGATATTTGAATAAAAAGGAGTGCCAATTGACAGGATACCTGTCCATAAAAGACTGTTCCACTGGAGTATGAGAATTAGAGCAGCAGTTGGGGCATCAGCTGTTACTGAGGAATTACCAACAAAACCAGTAAATCTTGCAACCACAGAGGCTTCTGTGCTCTTGCTTGTGGATTCATTGTTTGGAGTGTTATAATTGGCCTCATAGCTCAATGTCTTTTGTATTATCCAATGTATCTTAGAACTCAATGTCCTTTGTATTATCCAATGCATCATATAGTTCAGGACAGCTTGACCACTTGGAGCTGGCTCCATATAGCAGAGAACAGATAAAACAGGAGCCAGATGTACCTTCTCTATTTTGTTAGTTAGGTCTGCTGCATTAGATACACGCTCAGTCAACATTCACACACTAGTATAATACATAGAACAGTAGTATAGAATAATATAGAAGCAAGGCGTGGACAGTGGTTGGCCTGTCCATGTCCGGGTAACTGGCCAATTATACTCAGTTGCGTGTAAGTCCAACCTCTGTACGGGGCAGGCCCAGCCCAAGAAGATAAATGTGCATCATTTCCTAATATCAGGGCTCATTCTGACAGACATCCTGCAACAGCTCTGTCACCCTGAGCCCAGCACTGCCTTATTTTATATGTGACCAAATAAATATTTCATCTGAGAGCTGAAGATTGACTCCGGTTTGTTCTTGGGCTTTCAACAAAAGAATCAGGTGATTTCAAGATTTCAAGATCATGTGTGGCCCCTTCAAGATCTTGAAGAACATTTTGCGTTTGCTGGAAGCTATTTTCAGTGCTCTAGCTCTCATCACCATCATGTTCAGAGGGGGAATGGTGAACCCATGGGGCATCTGGTGTGAGTTTGTGTGGGTTTTCTGCACCATCGTGCCCCTGGTCTTCATTGTGATAGAGGCGCTGGCTTTGAATGTTCTCCTGGAGACCTTCATAACCAGCTGGGCTGACCTGACCTGCGGATTGACTATGCTGTGTGCTGTCATGATCACCTCTGCCTCAGTCATCTTTGCCGTTATTTTTGTCTGCTCTACTTGTGTCACCAGCATCATCTGCCTCATCTTTTCCCTGGTTGCCACCGTGATCTTTCTGATTGACGCTGTGATGCAAAAGATGAAGTGTCCAAGTGGGTATCTGTCCAACCTGCGGGGACTCCTCCGTATGAGTGAAGCCTTCATAGCTTGTATTATCATCACTGCTGCATCTAGTTACTTTCTAGGTGTGGAAGTGTACTTCCGCCCTGCCGGGATGATTTGGAGCGTCTTCGTCTTTGCTGTCTGCCTCCTGGTTACTGTGGTCATCATAATTTTCCGTTTGCTCAAGATTCTTCAAGGTCTAATCCCATTTGGATTGGGAATGATAGAGTTTGTGTTCAACATTGTGGCAGTGCTGTTGTACTTGTCCGCTATTATTCTTTGGGCTGTGTATGGTTATAGCCGTCACTATGAAAAAAGTCTTTACTACTGTCACTACTGTGTTATTAGGGACTTGAACACAGTTACAGTTGGGGCCATTGTCAATCTCATTCTTTACATTGTGGACTTAGCTTTATCTTTCAAGGATCGATAGACATCCATTCTTAAAACATTTTCTGAAAGAAAATAATATAGGATAAAAACCTGCTTTGCATGCATTGCATGCTTCCAGTTTTCTCTATAGGCTAATTATTTTAAAGGTGCACTATGCTAAATTTAGAGTTGTTTAGACTCAGCAGACTAAAACAATGGAATAAGCATGTGATTTCATCAGAGTGTCAGGTCAATGTTGAGAACCATGTGGACTTGGAATCATGTGGAAAATTATGTACTTATTTTATGTTTTTTGTCATTTGAGTCCTTTGAGTGTGAATTGCTCAGCAATTTTGAATAATGCACCTGTACTGAAAAAAAAAGCAATGGACAGTAGATATACCAGTGTTGGTTATATGATATGAGACCAAAACAAGACAAACCTCATCAATGTAATGAAACAAATAATAAATGAGCTCAGCCTAAGTCAGAATCTCAAATTGTTTTGGAAAAAAAGGTGATGTATATTGTTGGAAAATCACATTTGATGTTGCATTGCAGATGTGTCTGAGTTGTCAGGTGATCTCCCCAAAATCTTCAGAGAATTTCACCTGACTGTATTGGATGTATAATGATGAAATGATATATGATTAAAAAAGATGTTTTTTCAGCCATAATTTGTTTCAATAGAAAAGATCTGTCATACTGTCCACTGTAAGCAAATTGCATACTGCATACTCAAAAGTTGTTGTTGTTGTTGTTGTTGATGTTTTTTTTTTTTTTGTTTTGTTTTTTTTTTTAAAGCAAATTAATTTAATTGCATGCTGTAAACATAACTTTTTTTTTTTTTTTTTACTGTTGGATGTCACCTATCAAGCTCATAGAAATGGCACAGGTGTCAAATGCATTGTACATGTGTATGAAGTGTTGTCAATAACATTAAGAAGAGCAGACCCCTGCATGATTTAACCAAAGTGAGCTTGACAAATGCAGTCTTTCTATTGTATCAGGCGACTAGAGAGCAAAATGTGAAAGACTTGCCATACCACAGTGAACATTTGAAAAAGTGAAAAGTTTTATCACCTCTCCACCAACATTGTAACAGGTCTGTGGGAGTAAATTCAAATCTGAAGTCTCTGGTAGAAGAATTCCATGTAGTTGAGATAGTGAATGCAAATAACTTAGCAAATACTGATATTTGTCTCAAATGGTGATAGTATTCCCTTTTTGCAGTAACACAAAACAATTTTAACATATAAAACAACTAAATTAGTGAGAAAACTAGCTGGCTCATTGACAATTTATTTAAAAAAAAAAATGCTGCTCTTGAGCGTCTAAAATTTGATGACAGTCGACAGTGTGTTATCACTACAGCAGCACACTCCTTCAGTCCTCCTCCGGTTCCTCAAACTCCACGGTCTCCAGCAGACCCTGGAAACAGAAGTAGTGCGAGTTGCAGTAGACAGTGGGCTTGTTGGGACACGAACCCACAATTTCTGGTTTCAGCGAGGCAAAGGGGTTGGGACCACTTCCCTTCATGTCCATCTCCAACTCTGACAGGATCTGCAGGGAGTACGTCATCTCTGTCTCACTGTGGGGAGGAGGAGGACCAAACAGTCACATTCCCACATGGCTTATTGATTGATAATAACAGCCTAGGGGAATAAAGAGGGACCATAGTCCATCATACAGCTGGCATGTTTGCATAATTCCAAATGCATGTATTATCATGCAAATAATAGGCAATGTGTGTCAGTGAGCTAATTTGTATAATGTGGTTTGTGAAATCACATGGGTCAAAGAAGGTTAAATATTAACCTGATGCTAAAGGAGGCCACAGTGTTAAGTGTGGATGCAGTATGTGAGAAGGGTTGGGAAAGGTACTTCAAAAACCTAATCAACTGCAGATGAATGATAACCTGATGTAAACATATTCCCTTAGGATATTTTAATGTGAACAATACACTACTCATATTGTTATACTAATATTTATGCACTTTCAAGGGGTGCAGTATTCTCCAAATGTTCATTGTCTGTAAACTCATTATCCAGATGTCCTCTTCCCAAAAAGTATCTGTATTGCAACTTGTAATCTGTAACCTATTACTAAATTTACATTAGCCACTCCAAAGATTGCAGTTTTAAAAATGTGATTATAATCCTGTTGGATGGAATACACCTCTGCAGTTGAGTGCTAGACTTACTTGAGAGCAGTGAAAAGAGAAGGAATCTCATAATCCCTGAGGAGCAGAAGTGTTGGAAGCCAACCTTGGTCCAGGCCTTGACTGGCATCAAACCCTGATGGAAAAAAAACAAAAAACAAGATACAGAGGTCTTGACTGTATGCAAAATAGTTTAAAAAGTCAACAAAAGGTAATTTCCTAATCAGTAGTGTCAGTTTGGTATCATAGCTAAATGGACATACATGACCTTTCAGATTGCAGAGCAATACACTGACGAAAATAAAGCAAGTTCTCACCAGGATGAAATCCAACAACCAGGTCTGGTTTGGCTGCTTCCTCTTTTTCCACCACATCCTCCCAGAACTGGTGGTACAGGCCCTTGTAGGCACTGATGTAGACCCTCTGTCTGGGGCCAAATGCCTTAAGAGGAGGCCTCATGATGGGACCATCCATCACCTCTGGTCCCACCATGACCACCTCCAGACCCTGGTGTCCAGGGAACATGCAGTTCAACTCATCGTAGTCTGTCAGTCTGGCTCCCAGAGTCTCACTCTGGCCCGCTCCCACCAGGTGAATGGTAAGAGGTTTGGAATAAGGGTTAAGGCCAAAAAGCCTCATTCCCCAAGCTATGGTCAAGGGCCTGGAGAGGAACTCGCTTGAAACCCTCCACAGTGACTGCTTCAGGTCATCATCATCTGGCCGGGGTCTGCCAGCATTGGTCCACAGGTCTTTCATATTGGCTCCAGTCAAAATGGGATCGAGGCGAGGTGTTAGGTCTCCCTGCATTGCGAGCCAGTCATCCCAGCACTTCACCTCTGACTGAGGCTTTGACCATTTGTCTGTGGGGAACGGCAGATCCCCTGATGGTGGGAGAGGGGAGGATGAAAATTAAAGCCCAGCTAGGGAGAGAAGGATCTGACATAACATACTGCCGAGGAGCTTATCCAAGCAACCAGTGAGTGCTGGGATAGGCTCCAACACCCTGCGACCCCAATTAGGATAAGCAGCTTGTAAAATGAATGAATGAATACTGCTGAGGTGTGGGTCTAATTAGTAATGGAACAGGGGCGCTTGATAACCACAGTGATACAACCATTCTAACCCTCCGTTCCTCCAAACCACGTTTTTACATTAGTGTTTTTCTTGCCATTATACTCAGCCTTATGGTAATATCTGTTTCACTCTGCCATTTATTTGTGAGCTCTCAGTGCATGTATCATGACAAATACTTTCAGCTCACTCATAACACCTTACCTTTGAACACAAGCCACTCCACAACTCTGTCAATAGCTACTTGGCGCAGCTGTGAGCAGAACTTCTTGTGCTTGGGCCAGTCAGCCTTCTGGCACTCTTTACAGCAGTAGTAGGCATTCAGACATCTGTGCAAAGAGAGGACACAAGTGAGAGGTCTGTCATCTGCACAATGAAAGTCTTGGCTCTTGAACAGCCCTCGAGAAGGGTGAGCTCTTTCTCTCTCTCACCTGACACAACGCTTGAGGGTCTGTGAGTTTGAAAGCTGATTTGGTCGGTTTTCACAGCTTGCGCAGATTTTAAAGGATTCCTCCATCTTTTCAAACATCTCCTTCTGAGACCGGAAGGCCATGGCCTTTCCTGTAGTCTCTGGAACAGCTCTGGAGGGAGAGAGGAAGAGGAAATGGAAATTATGAGCATAACAGAACATGACAGAATATATATGTTATTCTCATTATTATTTCTTCATTATTATTTGTATTTAATGTGCATATTATTTGTACAATGTGCTTTGGCAACACTGTGTATACATTATGGCCATGCCAATAAAGCCTCTTTGAATAGAGTAAAATAGAATAGAATAGAATAGAATAGAATAGAATAGATGCATGGCCACAACTTGCAGGGTGCTTATCTAAACATTTGCAATATTGAGTGGAACTGAAACTTTTTACCTAGATAGCTCTTAAAAAAAAAAAAAAAAAAAAAAAAAAACTCAGTATCCAACCAGTGTGCTCTCCAGTTGACCACTGATACCTATAGTTTCTCCTCTCATGGTCTATTCTTAGAACAGGACATTGGCTCTGCTGAATGAGGGTGGAGGAGGGGAGCAGAGGGTCTGCATGAATGGGATACATGGTTACAAAACTATATCTACATGGGGTCAGATTCTTACCAGGTTAGTGTCTACAAATGTTGAGGTAAAGGTCAGCCTGGAGGGATATGTAAGGTGAGATGAGAGACAATTCAGACAGAAACAGTGTGGCATGGCGTTCCACTGAAGCCATAAATAACGACCATGGATTTGTTGGCATAAAGCGACTGTTAAACCTTAAACCAACTGGGTGGTTAAATGTCAAATGTCAGAGTTAATGAGCACTGAGCGTTTTCCTCTTCACACTCACCACGAGGAAAAATAAAACACATTTCACACTTGCTTTGGAGTATGCTCCCAGATATCCTCATATTGTACAAAAAAATATAAAAAAATACTGTACTATACTATCCTCATCCGCCAGTAAATACCCTACAAATTTAGCTATATTTTTAAAACCTAAAGTAATGGCAGGATATCACTATTTATTGTGTGAGAAGCAGGTCTTTGTGATTTTTCCTAGTTTGGTGTTACGGAAAACTATGCAGATTTGAAATCATTCAGCCTAAACAAAGTGCAGATAGGTGTACTGGGTATAGGAACTTGTAATAACTACATGGGCACAACTTTAGTCGGCTTACCTCGCAGTTTCCGTCATTTGGAGCTGTGTAGACCAGTTTCACTCACTGTTCAGTGTTTCTTCTGCTGCTTCTTGGGGTGATATCTGAGCACAGTGGCCATGTGGGGGCTGGCTGCTGTGTCATACAGCACCTGTGTTTTTCCTTCCAGAAAAGTCTGACAAGTCTGGGTCTTTCCTGAGTTTACAAGAGGTAGAAAATATGCAGGCAGCTGACAAAACCAGAGCTGAGCTGTAGTATGTGAAAATGAAGAATTTGATAAGTTGATAAGTTTTGATAAGTTTTTCATGTCAGGAGAAATACACAAACAAGCATTTAGTATTTTCAATATTTTATTTATTTACAAGACACCCTGCTAAAAAAAAAAAAAAAAAAAAAAAAAAGTTGTTGTTAGAATTTGATTCAGCCCAGAATTAAACTTTTGCTTCGTTTTTATTGTATATTATTTTATTTGGCTCACCTCAAAGAAAATAAACACCAGTCACGTTAAACTATGTATTTTCATGGGGATCCCTCAGGACGTTGTCAAGGACCCTTGGTGGTCCCTGAACCACACTTTGGGAATGGGAATTATACATTTTTCTAGGTGCTTTTACAGATTTAATCCTCTAGATGTCAGTGTGACACCGCAAACGACACGTGATTTATTAAGTCACATCCAAGATAATGGTTGATCATTGTCATGGATGAGCAGTAGTCATGCTTTCACACTTCACACTCAGCATGCAGCACAGCCTTTCACATTTTCATATCAGACATAAAATGATGAAGATTTTGTCTGAAGGACCCCCACTATGGCAAGATTAATGTTATGGATACAGAACTGTCTGCAGTGTACACGGGGAGATAACAGAGGTAAGTGTGAAATCCTTGAGTAACAGTCACTCTTAAATATTCTTAGATATTTTGTAATATGTCCTCTTTAGTGAATTAAATTATAGCAAAATTAAAGTGATTCTCTTTTTGCTGGAGATAAACTGGAATCACAAGGATTTAAAAACACTCCAAAGACCAGTGGATTTGGGAGGTAAATATAATTAGAATTACTCATTCTTGTTGAGATTTTGAAGATCTAACACTGATTTATGAGAAATTGGGTCTAGTGTAGGAAAACCCATGAAGGGATGTTTCTAAAGGTGGGATGTTGCAGTTCTAAAATTCATAACAGGCATCAATTGATGACTACTTGGCGTTTCTATTCTTAAGAAATCTGGATAAACTATGGCAGAAGGATTACCTATTCAATTCAACAGAACTTGCCCAGCCAGCACATTTTTTTTTCCAACTCCTGGTTCCAGTTTCACGTTGTCTGGGCCCTAGAGCGAGCACATTAGTGTCTTTTTATGCATTCACGCCCATGAGCATCTGTCTCCTAAACATCCATGGTTCCCAGAGGTTTGTGCTTTGTTTGTGCCCCGAGGTGACGGGACACACACAAAAAAGAGTGTTGATGAGGCTCTGAGTGCTTTTTTTTTTTTTTTTTTTGAAATCTGCCTTAATGATTTATAGTTTCATAACTGGTAGAAGACTTTAATTAGAAGTAGATTTTATATTGCAGCAGTGAAGTTTTAGAATAGCGTCTTCTCTGTGGAGTGAAATGTGTTATCAAAATGAGCAATAATGTCAAACTAGCAGCAAGGCTGAGCAAAGTTCATCCCCGAGGGACTGCTGGGACCCCCTCAAGGATCTCTGGCAGTCATCGGACGGCACTTTGAAAAACAAGGCTCTAAAGGATGGGAGTGTGGCAGACTTGAACCCCAAACAGGCTGGATATTCCTTAATATGGCTCCCCTAGAGTTTGTTCATGTCTCAGTTGTCTGGACCGAGCCCATTAAACTCTTCTCGTGGCAGCAGTCCCTGGAAACTCAGATAGTGGGAGTTGCAGTAGACGGGGTTTTTGTTGGGACAGGCCTGGACCTGCTCCGGTTTCTGTGAGGCGAATGGATTGGGTCCACTGCCCCTGATATGCATCTCCAGCTCCAGCAGGATTTGCAGCGAGTACTTGAGCTCCATCTCACTGTAGGGACAGAGAGACAATGAATCATGTTAGTTTAATTTTTTTTTAATACTCCAGAGGAACATTCACAACCGCTGCACAGGGGGAAAAAAAAGCATAAAACATTTACACACCCATTCAAAGAATAGTTACAACAGCCATTCACAACAAACAGCTTGACACTAATTACAGATGAATAGGATCAACAGAAGAACAAGATCAACAAAGGAACAACATCAATAATGTCAGGACGTGATCAAGTTCCTGTGCAGAGGGAGAGGTTGTTGAGAGTGTGCATAACAGGGGGATTAAAGCTTTTCTTGAACTTGGCCTTCTTACAAAAGAGAGGCTGGCATTGGCAGGCAGAGGGGAGGAGTGAGAAGCGGTAATCGAGTGGTTGGTCTGGGTCATGAGCTATGATAAGTGCCTTCTGATTGACAGTTCAGATGATGAGGTCAGGTAGGTGACGAGTAGGGTGGATGTGTGTGTGCATGTTTTTTTTTTTTTTTTAAGGGATCTGTGCCTGCTTGTGATGGAGCGCATGGTGAAACAGTAACAGTAGAGTAGGATGACCTCTCTTATACGACAACACAGAAAGATGAGGATGGACAGATTCTTCTGTTCAACAAATGGACTAAAGCAGGGGTCTTCAAACTTTTTTTTGCTTTTTGACTTTCATTAAGACACAGACGCCCCATTTGAAAATATTTTGCCCAAGGGACACTAAATTGAAAATATATTTTGGTTTGATTTATGTATGTAATTGTTGAGAAACCATGCTTGAGCATTTACACATGTAATCACAATGGTGGGATTAAAACATAATGTTAAAATGAACACTTTTTACAGTATGGTAACAATTTCTAGTAAATTAAATTATAGTGACATTAAAGTGAGGGGTCCTCATTTTGCTGAGGACCCCTTGGAAGGCCCTGAAGGTCCTCTAAAATCTTTTTTGGCAACATATATAGACAGCTGTGACTATTTTCCAATGTTATTCTAATAAGTTTTAGGACTGATATTAACAATCTCATCTGTTTCTCTATGAATAATAACACTTGGGGGAGGGGTATGATCAGGTGTGGTGGTGGCAGTCAATCAGTAAATCAATCAATAGTACGGCTCTTAAAACTCTTTCCTCAAAAAGACAGAGGCTGGTGAAAAGCAGACAAGAACTGAAAGCACTGGAAGCACACAGCACAAACCACAACAGCAATACATGAAAACTCAAGCAATTAAATGTGACGCATTAACTGTAATTCTGGGTAAAATCCACCGATGGATGCTAAGATGCTTGACAGCAGATGGCATATAAAGTGAGTTCAAGATGTTGTAGGCATCAAACAGGTCATTCTGGCATGCAGAATTTCAATATTCCCTAAGGCGCAGAGGCCAAGGACTTTTATTATCACCTCTATGAAATGAGAAACAAGCAATTTTTAGTATTATGTGACCTACTTGTACATGGTGAAGAAGGAGGGGATCTCATAGTCCCTGAGCAGCAGGAGGGTGGGCAGCCAGCCTTCTACCAGACCCTGGTTGGCATGAAACCCTGGGCAAAAAAACATGTAAAATTATTACGGTGAACTCATATCAGTATTATGATACACAAATCCACAGATTTCATTACAAAAGCCACTTAAAATACTAGATGTAAACAGAGAAAACAATGCCATTTAGATAATAATGAATGAGAACAAAATGGTGTTACAGTCTGAAAGTGGAACGTTAACAGTATGAAACCCACTGTATGATCCCAGCGCTAATCCTCCATTCAGAGTTTAATACTGCTAATTGGTAAATAAAACAGTGCAGGTAATGAATTTTTCATTTGATCCAGTGCTTGTTAACCACTTTGAGAGCCACTCTTGCAGCACACCTACTCCTCTGAAAAGCTGAACGGCAGAGTAGTGCCCACTGAACTGTCTGTTTCTCATGATGCCATTTCCTGCAGATTGACAGAAAAAGGGTCAAGACCTTTTCCTCAATAAGGCAAAGGATTACAGGGATTAAGTTCGATTACACCCTCGATCTATTGTGACCAGCTGACCATGTCTTTCCAACTGGGATATATTATTTTCTACACATGCTGCTGACAGTGTTTGCATTCAGCCAATAGGACCCAGTTAATCTCATCCCATCCAAACAAACTGACCTCATATTAGCACTGCAGCTGGACTGGAGATAGTTTTAACTCAGACTGACTTGTTCTAAACAGATTGAAAATTCAAGGTGATATTCTCATACAGTTAAAGTGATTATCATATCAAGCTATTTTTAAAATGGGATGGGTATATAATCCTTTAGCATATGCTATATCACTTCTGCCTGACTCTGGGAATGTAATGGGTGCTTGTTTATGTCAAAAGTACTTGTTTTCTGAGCAGCTGGGGAGTAGTGAATGGGGAGCTAACCTTCACGTGTCCAAAATGTCCTTGAGTAAGAAAATATCGAAACAGCAGAAAGTGTTTCATTTAGTTTGGCCATAATAGAGGTGATGCAATGATACAATGAATTTTAAAAAGCGCTATGGAAAAATATATGTATGAGAAAAATGCAGGGTAAGACTTAGGAGGCTATAAAGTTGTTATAAGTTCAGCTGTTCCGCACAGTACTCTATATACTGATGTGTGTGTCTGTATATTTGGGAGTGGGAGGGTGTTCAGAGCATGCCACAGAGGCAGAGGAATTGTAGGCCCCATGATATTGGCACACAGACAGTATCATGTTATCCTCCGCCTGCTGCTTTCTTTCCAGAGAACACAAACCGCAGAAAGGATGGATTTGCATCTGAATAATGCAAATGTTGTGATGCACACATCCCCGAGGTTACAATTCCCATCACAATAAAACATTTAACACAGAATTAGTGTTTAGGTATTTAGACCTTGAGGAGATAAGGTGACAAGGAGACACCACCCCCTGTCATTTAATGACTGCAATAACTGCCTGGCTCCAGTCTGAATTTGGGGCATAGATAAATATAACCACAGACATGCATTGTTCCATTGTCAAGAAACATTGTTTTAAGGAACAAATATGTCCCTGATAGAACAGCATCCAGTAATTGGGTAAAGTGGGGGTACTCTGAATTTCTCATTACGTTAATGGCAGACATGAAGGGAGGGGTGTTTTGTTTGTATTTTATGAGCACTTGCTTTCAGTGATCTATCTTTGCTCAGATGATGTCACTGGGCCCTTATCCATCCAGTGTCTTGGAGGAGTTGGCAGTGGAGTCACTCCACTTTCCCCTTCTCCTTCTCAAAGGTCAAAGTCTCCCAATTTCCCCACTCTTACTCTCTGTCCCAGAATATCTACCTCTTTTCACTGTTCTCTCTCACTCCCTCTCTCTGTTCTCTGTCTATCACACACAAACTCTCTCACACAAAAACACACCTTGTTTTCCATTCCTCTCTTAATGCTGCCTGCTCTCCTATCACTTAAACAGTGTCATAATGCAGTGCTTTGCCAGGTTTGCAGTATGAAATGTAGCCAAGCTCTCAGGCAGTTTACTCAGAGGATGACTGATTCCTGTATATTTAGCTCCAGTGGAGCCTGCAGTGATAACTGAGCCTGGGGTTAGGGGTGCAGTTGGGTGGGGGCTTTACTGCCACTTAACAGGTTAGAGGGTCAGAACACATGGTCAATGCCTTGTGGTTTGGGAGGTGTAGAGTTTTAGTGGCAATTTAATGAGGTACTGGACTGTGACCTCAATTCAATACCTATCCCCTAACACCCATCTGAGGGTAAACAAAGTGACAGTCAGTTAACAATCATCAGTCAATTATAAAAGTCACCACCATCACAAATACTAAAAATAATATTAGCATCAGAAAGAACAGCAATAATATAGCAATAATTACAGCAATAATAATTGGTGATAGGTCTTCTATATAGTTTTACACTTCCCCATTCTAAATCAGGGAAGAGATTAACTGGATTTGAAAGTCAGCCAAAAAACAAACAAACAAACAAACAAACAAACAAAAAAACTCATGAACTGTGTTCTCAGGCTAAGCATGGGCATAGGATAGGCCCAGGATCAAATGGGCGTGACTTGGTGGGAATGTTTTAAGCGGATAATTTGGCAGATAATTGGGGCTCGAAGTCAGTTATACAGAGCCAGCAAGATCCCAAAGCGAGAGCTGAGACCCTCCTAGCAGCAGGGCAACCTTCCGACATTAGGCTGAATCTGGCACTCAGAAACCAAACTCTGCCTCAGCTGCTCCCATGAATCACCCAGGTGCCTGAAAAAAGCCTGGTCCAAATGAAAAGCCCAGATCTAGGAAGTTAACCTTCCCCGTCAAGATGGCATGGAGGGAGAGACAAGCTGGTCAGTAGAGTTAGAGTTATTTATAGCTGCAGTGACTGCAGCGATCAGCATGGTCTTTATCACTTAAGCTAAACCTTTTTGAGGCATACGACCTTCAAACACAACCTCTTCAAGCTATCAGTGCTTACACAATTACATTACAACCTCATTTGTTTGTTCATTCATTGGTACACACCAGGATGAAATCCAACCACCAGGTCTGGCTTAGCTGCTTCCTCGTTTTCCACCACATCCTCCCAGAACTGGTGGTACAGGCCCTTGTAGGCACTGATGTAGACCCTCTGTCTGGGGCCAAATGCCTTAAGAGGAGGCCTCATGATGGGACCATCCACTACTTCAGGTCCCACCATGACAACCTCCAGACCCTGATGCCCAGGGAACATGCGGTTCAGCTCATCGTAGTCCGTCATCCTGGCTCCCATGGTCTCATTGAGGGATGCTCCTGCTATGTGAATAGTAAGGGGTTTAGCATATGGGTCAAGTCTAAAGTGTCGCATGGCCATGCCAACTGTGAGAACTCGAGAGAGGAACTCGCTCTGAATCCGCCATATAGATTCCCTCAGGTCTGCATCCTCTGGCCTGGGCCTGCTGGTGTTCTTCCACAGGTTTGCCATGTTGGCGCTGGATAAGATGGAATCCAGATGATGTACAAGGTCTCCTTGCATGGGGACCCAGTCGTCCCAGCTCTTCACCTCAGTGACTGGCTTGGACCACTTCTCAGTGGGGATTGGGAGGTCTCCTGTTTGGGTAATAGACTGAATGTATTACCTATGTACCTACCTATATGGTACTGATGTATTACCATATCTTTATTAAGCTAAAGATGAAAACAGCTATTGAGGCGTTTCTGGGTCAGTGGTATGGCTTTTTATTTGTCACCTGTGAACATCAGCCACTCCACTAGCCTGTCAATGGCCACCAGACGCAGCTTTTTGCAGACCTTTTTATGCAGAGGCCAGTCATTTCGCTGACAGTCTTTTGAGCAGTAGTACACATTCAAGCACCTATACAAAGAGAGATGGAGAGAGACAAAAAGAAAGAGAGATGCAGAAAGAGATACAGAGAAGCTGAGGTGGAAAGACAAAAGGCAAGGCGAAGCTTAACTTTAAGAGGCATGCATTAGAGTGGCCAGTGTTAGACAATACTTTCCAGGTAGAGGAAGGATTTTTTCAGACATTCAATGAAAAACAGAGCATTAAAACCAATCACCTACTGCATGAAGACCATGATGAAATCCTTTATGGGGGCATCAGTTTCACTCCAACTATACATAATATGCTGATCTAGATAGCACCTTTTAATATCACATCCCAGGCTAGAATGTCTTGTTTGTGCCAGGATATAAATAGTATATTGCATTTCTCTAGACCCTATCTTCACATGTGACCTTCTCATTCAGTCACATATAAGACTGCGTTGAGTTCTGTGCGGCTGTAGACTACAGCTGGCAATAGCCATGGCAGGAACCTAAGCTGCAGAAGTGAAGCTGGAATTTATTACTGATTATACAACCTCTTTGTATGCATGTGGTCTTTTGTGTGGCCACACAGTTTAGGTGGTGAGGTAATGTAGTGGATTAGAGGTCTGAGAGGCAGTGCCAGTCTGCGTTTTTTGGGACTATAATACTTACAATACACCTTTCATCCGCTCGCCCTGGGGGCCTTCAGATTTACATAGAGCCATTTATCAGGTGCGGTGTTCTGTCATAGTACACTTTGGGCCCACTAATCCTTCATGAATCCTTCACAACTGGACAAAGTGAGCCAAAACAAGGTGTGGAAAACAGAGATGCATTTGGAAGTCAAAATAAACAACACTTTGTCAAAGCTGCCAAAGTCCAAAGAGTGATAAACAGAATATTATGAATCACACCATGAATTAAGTGGTTGTTTGAAAGTCACCAGGGACTTTTGGTGATAATTCTTAGATGGCAAAGGTCCTGAAACCCGCTAAGAGGGTTTCACCGGTGCTGTATGTCAGCAGTTCTTGCTTTCTGCCTGCATATAAGTCGCTGCAAGTGTTATCTTTTCTGAGAGAGGCTGTGGCAGCTGAGAGTTTCACGGGGAGGTACAATCAGTGTGTGTTTGAGTGTGCATGAGAAACTGAGAGAGAACTAGAGAGAGAGAGAAAGAGAGAGAGAGAGAGGGAGAGAGAGAGAGAGAGAGAGAGAGAGAGAGAGAGAGAGAGAGAGAGAGTCTGGGAGAGACCAAGGGGTAAAGGAGAAGCTCATAAACAATGCCTGTCCAAATGAAAAAGTACTCAATAAGTGTTACATTATTCTGCACAGTAACCCCTATTCTCAATACATTCCTTACATGCAAATATATTCTGCCTGGATGTGCCATTATGACCCACATTAAGCTGCACATTTTTACCTTCTTAATAAACTGGAGAGAGCTATGGAGAGATAAATCAGAGTCAGGAGGCTTAGCTATATTTGCCATTGGCTATAGTCCACTGCCGCTGAGTTGTCCACACCTTTGTGTCCTATCATTTTGCTGCTGATACAACGACAACTGGTAATGCTTCACACATGACAGCTATTAGACAACAGACCAAAACAATGTTTGGACTGGATGGTGACAGGGCTGGCCACAGATTGGTATAGTTGACAATTCCCTAAAATAGTGTGGTTTTCAGTTACTATATTAAGTGAGGTTTAATGCTTGAATACTTAAGTGTGGCAGTAATCCACCGTGCCATTCTCAAGCAGGTTTCAACCCATCACTGTTGGCTTTTCACTCACTTCACACAGCGTTTGAGAGTCTGTCCATCAGAGAGATGCTCAGGCAGTTTGTTGCAGCCGGTGCAGAACTTGAAGGTCTCTTCCATCTTCTGGAACATTTCCTTGTAGTTGCGGAATGAGATTCCTTTAGTCTTCCCTTCGACAGCCGCCCTGATCAACAGCAGAGACCGTTCACCAAGCACAATCCGTGTTAAGGAATATACAAACACATTTAAAAGAAGCAGATAACATGTGGTGCTGCATGACCTTGGCTTTAGGGGTGCAACTCTTTCTTTTAACAGAGATTCAAACTGATTCACATTTCAGTGGACGGTGATTCAGTTTAACAACAATTTGTCTTTTTTGGGGAATGGTTCAATTCAAATCCAGTAAACCACAATTTAAGATTTGATTCTGAACTTTTAGCAAAAATTTTATATTCTTTAAATAAACATGTGCAATTATGTAGCAATATCATTTTTCTTCTGAAATGTAAAAACATTGGTAAAGGAATGATTTAAGCATCATGTATTCTAAAATAAAAACATAAATGACAAACAGTTGCAATTCTAGGTATTCTGTTAGGTCACTAAAAAGTTCATTGTTTTTGTTTAACAATTGTGAATGACTTGATTAAAATAATTTACGACATATTCAGGCTGATGTCAAAGCGATTTATTCTGTTTATTTTAGTTAGCAATTGACGCAGTTGAATTGGCAGAGTTTTATTATCGATGCTTGAATGCAATGAATTAATTATTACACCCCTCTATTTGGCCTGGTTCCACATCAAATTGTAAATTTGGCAGGGGGGCTGGAAAAGAGATTTGAGCATACAACACATCAGGTTTTACACAGGCTGTTGTCAGGATCAGTGAGCATTATACCTGTATTCTCCATAGTCCTTCATGTTGAGCTTGTTGAGGATGACCTTAGAAAGCCCAGGCACATTGGAATCCAGGGAATAGAAGCCAGACTGGTCAGAGAAGACGGTATCAGGCCCAGGAGTGAAGGATTGTGGGAGTGCTGGGATCTGGGATGCCATATTGTCGCCTTTGATTTCCACTAGGAAAACAATGTTTGAGCTCTTGTTAGAATGTAGCACTATTAGAAAAGGCTTGGAGACATTTAGTTTGATCACAACTTGTGATAATACACAAGAGAGCGATGACAGTCAATGGTACATTCAAGAGATCAAACTCACATACATGCTATAACATTGTATTATACAGTTGGTTTGCACTGTGTTTTTTCTTGTCTCTATGCATCAGCTCAATGACAGAGAGCAGAGTCACTGGGATGCGTGAGACTGACCATCTGACACATGAAAAGACCAAATGATTAGAAATGGGGCTGGAAATATGGCCTTTGTTCCAAGTTACTCAGAGGTATGACAACCACTCAATTTCACACCCAAATTGCACACTGCACTAAGAACAGTGATTTCAAGTTCCCTGACCACATGGCTCATTAAACCATTCAAACTCAATAATGACAGTCCAAAAATGCATGCTGATGAATATATAAGCAAGGTCATCTTTCCAAATTCCTGAAAGGTGTCATTTTGCAAATACAAAATTGATTTCCCCCTGACAGCAGTGACGTGATATACAGCACTATACATAGAAGCAGAGGCGAGGCTGAGATGGTAACGGATGCCTTCCTGTTCTAAATTGTGGTAATGCTCAGTGCAGACAGGGGTATTTCTTCTCAGCATAACTGCATGTAATGGAGACTGCGTGAAGTGGTAGGGGAGACCACGGACTAAAGATCAGGCATGCCTCTATTCATAAATACAAAGACATACACATTTAATCTGGCACTTTGCCCTGATGACAGGGGTTCCCTTAACAACAAGAGGATCACCAAATCTCAGAGAAGTGGAGTCTCCATTAGGTAAGCCCCCGGAGGTGCCTTGTTGTGCCCTTGACACAAATCCCCCCGACCGAACCGCCCTGCTCCCTCCCCTCATCCCCGTCCCACAACCAGCACTTGCATTAATGGTGTGGTGATGTCACACGATTTATTTACTTGGCCTGACTAGGGGAAAAAAAGAGGGGGAAGAAAGATGACCAACTGCTGGTGGTGCATAGCTCTATTTAGCCCATCTGCTTTCATCATATTCTTATTTACCACACTCTTACTGATTTAAAATACTGCATCTCTACATAATTTAAAATACTGCATCTCTACATGTAATAATAATACTGACAATAATGATTTTAACAACAACAAAAACAACAATAATACTAATAATAGTGCTTTTCCAAACAACCACATGAAATAGTTTGCATAGAGGACAAGAGTAATAACATAAGATGGGGTAGCTTATTATTGTTTGTATTCTAAATTTACACCAATGTTTTTCCTACATGTCTATAGACCCAGAAGTCCCAAAACCCTGTCTAGCCTTGCCTTGAAAGCATGCCAAACTGCATTCAGCACCGTGCAGTTTCACTTCAATTAAGCTCTATTCTTAACCACAGAACTGCACAATAAAGTGCATTACTTTATCACATTGAGAGACTCTATTGCACTCTGAATGATCTTCATTTCAGACTTTTACATCCAAACAAGTGCTGTGCTACGTTGAGGAAGTCTGTATCTTTTCAATTTCATATGAAAGTGTTTCTGAGGAATGATTGTCCTTATCTTGTCTCGAGACAAATTGAAAGGCCTATATCAAATTAGTTCCCTCATATCTACGGGGCACTGAGGGGGCATAAGTGGAAATGAACAGATTTCCCACGAGAGACCAGGTTTTAATTTTCACTCCTCACATATCTGACCAGAACACTGTTAACTTCCTCACATGCAAAAGACTATCTGTCTGCAGTATTATCACAGTTTCGTCCTTGTCTTGCCGTACTGCATATAAAAAAATTGACCACTCAAGTCTAAAAAGTTGACAAAGGTATGTCACAGCACCAAGACAAGACAGATATTTCAGTAACAGTTCAGTCATACCTTTGCTTCCAGACAGGGAGAATGCCTTCTAGAAGATTCTGGGGTTTCTTGGTCTCACTTTCTCAGTGCAGGATGGGACAACGTGATTGACAGGTCAAATGGCTGGTTTAGAGCAATGCCACCACCTGATGCAAGCTGGGTGGCGTGTCTGCTGGTAGAACAGTAAAACTTGACAACCTATCAGTTGGGGGGCTGATTTTGTTGCCTCATCTGTGAAGTGTTCCTGGCATCTGAGGTTGAAGGAGAGACTAGTGATGGGGGGTAGAGGCTTAGAGAGGCAGCTGGGAGCTGGATGGGGTTGAGTAGGGTTTGGCTTGGAGGAAGGTGGGGGTAGAGGAAGAAAGGAGGGGATAGGAGGACAAGAGTAAGGGTTGGGTTTGGGAAGTAGGGGTGGGGCGAGAGGTGGAGATTCAAACAGGGAGGAGTGAAGAGGGGTGGCTGTGATGGTCATCAGGGTCTTGGGGGCCAGTCACATGGAGTTATCTATCCTGTTAGTTCAATCAGTTTCTGCACGTCCCCACGCTGCCATGGTGCTCTGGCCCTGCCCCAACGACACACACACACACTAGGGATAAGATAATAGAAACCCTCGATTCTGCCAAAACACACTCTGTTGGGAAGAGAGAGAGAGGAGGCACATCATAGGCTAAGGCATGAAAAAGAACAAGGTAGCAAGGTTAACAAACATATCAGAAATGGCTCTTTGAAATTCAGACCAGTGCAGTAAACCAGTATATTATGCCAGGTTTCAAACTGGGAGCTAGGAAGAGGAGTTTGAGAGGATTGTGAGATGCGGAAATAATGTGAAAAAAATCTTCTTTTTCAATACACAGCACAACTACCCTCTCCTTTCAGGGGACCTATATGTTTTTCTTGTGAAATAATTAATGCTTGCAGTGTCTGGGCTTCAAAAGCAAACATTTAATATGAACAGCTGTTCACGCAATACGTAATTCTGTGTGCCTGTCCACTTCTCTCAATTATCTAAGAAAATAATGACAGTAAGCCTTGCTTTTAATAAAAAAAAAAATTTATTTGGTCCATCGGAACCTGAGATTGAAAATTAACATACATAGGTTTGTACACATATATTCATATCACCCCCCCCCCCCCCCGCCCCCCCCAAAAAAAGGATCAATAAAATATATATCACATTCTTTTCAGAATTTTATTGTTTGTCAGCACTAGGCTTGATTTTTTAAAACTTTTTATTATTTTTTTCTTTCTTTCTTTTTTTCTTTTCTTTTTTCTTTCTTTCTTTCTTTTTTTTTTTTTTTTTTACAAGTTTAAAGAGGGTCAATTTACTGATTTTTTGGGTGGATTTAGTTCAGTCTGTACAATTTACAAGAAGAGAAACCAGACAGTTTGTCTCTGAATGACCAGTTCCACTGAGACTCGTGTCTCTGGCTGTAGCCTCTTTGACAGCAGGGGGCACCCTTGAGGTGAGGAAGAGTCACCACCACAACTTAACGTGAGGGTTAGGGGTTAGGGACTCACAGGGCACCAGCAAGGGCCACAAGGACAATTATGATAAAGAAACATAGTGTAAACAAAAATCAAGCACATGTAAATGTAAAGTGAAACAGCCGTGACACTGAATTTTGAGGTGCCTCGACGTTGCAGGTATTTCAGTGCAGGTTCAGTTCTTGTCAAGCTAGTCCCACTGGGCAATCAAAATAAAGCCATAAATTACCACATTCCTCTTTTTTGTCATTCATGAGTCCACTGTTGGTTTAATATCCAACCAAATACTTTCATGTACATGTGTATACCGTCTGACTCACACACATTTGTGTTACAGCTACCTTTAGACGTCAGGCTTGCAAGCTTCCTCCCCTCATCAAAATCCTTTATACAAATAAATTAGACAGTCTGAATTCACAGCTACGTGGCTGCGACCACACACACAGGAGACGAACAGACATCCGAAAGTGGTCATTACACAGTAAGTTTCTTTGGAAAACATATTTACAGTTACTTCAGCTGCGTTTCATTGAGCAGACAACACCACGGTAGTAGTTTTCATACAAAATGTCCTGAAGGTGTCATGAAGTACACCAGTCATGGTATGCATGGTTATGCAGCGCAAGACTGCAAGCATTGTGACACAGTGCTGCCATTTGTCACAAATGGTGACAAGTCTGACAAAAAGGAACAACGTCAGCACATGACATACTGTATGATGCATGTTGCAGCACATGTTTAAGCTCAAGGTAGCTGGTTTTAAGAACTGCACTCAACCATCTCATGGAGGGGGTGGGGGGGGGGGGGGGTGTGGGGACTAGTATGTTCAGATTAAAAAAAAAAGCTTTATGTCATAAAAACAGGGGCAAAAAAACTATAAATCACCCCTAAAAATTCATTCTATGAGTGCTGCAGGGATTTTGCTTTTCAGCTTTCAAGTTTCCCCCATGTCACTATATAGCAGTAAGACATCAACTTTGAAGTTAAAAAAATCTCCCACTTCATCCAGTTAAAATCGTACCATAGGTTAGTCTTTTCCACTCTGTGCCCCTCTCTGACAAAATATTGGTGTTGCTATGGTGAAGGCTAAAAGATGCTTATTAAAATCTGAGAAATGGCTCTTTGACACTGGAGAAATCAGATGAGACAAGGGGCCCTGCCTCTGAGACCACAATGTCTCACCAAGGCCTGACCATCCCCGTGCGTATGGCACACACAGCCAGAGAAACTATAAGGGAACCAAGCTAGATTCTGTGTCACCGCAGCAAGTCTCACGGGTCCCTTCTCTCTCTTTCGATGTGTGCATGAAGTCTGACAAAATGCTCATTTGTTATTACACAATGATCTTTCTCTCTAATGTGCTGTTGGCGTATCCTTGTGGGAGGACGGTCCAGATGCTTGTGATGCGCCCAAACAAACAAAAACGCTCCCCCACCTCCCAAAACAAACTCGGCAGCTCCTCTTAAGAGCTCCCCTACGGCAAACTCACTGTTCAAACAGCCAGTGCCTCCTCCAGCATTCCCTAAGTAGTCTAAAGTGAAGGCTCAGTTGACATGCTGGCAAACTTGTTTGTTAAAGTACGTGAGAAGTCGAAAAATATCCATTGACCTTAACAACAGAATTAACAGTACCCAAGAGTTCTGTTTTATTTTGTCTATGCTGATGTCTATTTACAGACAAATTCAAGGGAGCCACTGCACAATCCAAGGTTGAGGGATGCAGCGTTAAGTGACTCTGTGTAGGAGAGTTGCTCCCTAAGCATGAATTTATGTGCTAAGATATGAACTGACACTCTTGGACAGCATGAAAAAAGCTAGTCTGCCTGAGAGGTAAACTACAAAGTTTGTCAAATAACAACTTGCCTCCAGCGTGTCGGCCCCAAAAGGGGACTGAGTGAAAATGAGTGACAGTGAGAGGGAGAGAAGAAAAAGAGACAGGGAGGTACAGAGGTTGTTTTTCCTGTATAAAAAAAAAGCTAAAAGTAAGTTTGTGAAAATACTAAGGTGGGCAGCTATGTGGGCATTTCACAAGACAAACTCCCCTTTCACCAGTTGAGACTACAACTGCTCTGTACAGGACAACCAGACTTGGCACCTCCCACACCACAGCCTGGCTAGTAAGCAGAACACGTAGGTGAAACAAGAGAGATACAAGAAGATGATATCCCAGCTACTGTCTCTCACACCACACTTTGCTATACAGGCACCGTACAACTGTCAAAACATCAACTGGAGGCTTTCTTCAGTCCAGCTTGCTGTATAAATCAAGAGCATGGGTTTGGTCCTGAGCTTGAGAGAGAGCTAGACAGCACCATGGTGATGATGAGAAGTGGAGACAACCGAGACAGACAGACAGTACCGTGCAGATGATGGCTTATGGATGTATGACCTTGATCATGTACAAATATGGACAGCAAATATGAACAAATATGTGTGTAAAAAACAAGATCAGTTCTGACAAAATGTTAAGTGTATTGTTTAAGTAAAAAAAAAAAAAAAAAAAAAAAAAAAAAAAAAAAAACATTATGACTGTGAGTAAAAGTTGGGTTTGGCTCATTAAGTACCATACTGAGGGCTGGGTTGGTTAAACTTTAATAATGTCTCTGACTTTGTCGGCTGTCCACCAGCAGTCAACAGCTCCGATCAGGTGCAGCTACTAGAGGGGTTGAGGGGCAGGCCTTGAGGGCAGCAGGGAGGGCGGGGTCAAGTGTCTAATCGAGGCAGGGGATTGGCTCAAAGGGTGTGTGGGCCGGCAAATTGGCTCAGTAGTTACAGCACTCCACCCTGAGCTGTGAAAAGCTCAGGGTCTCCAAACATGGGAGAGAGAGAGAATCTCTGGGTCGACGTCCGAGTGTGTGTCCGTTCCACATACAGCGCTCGCATTAAGGAGGGTCAACATGGGGAAAAACATCCAGTATTCCATAATGTTTGGACTGAAGCCTCTTCAAATGACTGGAGTAAGGGGGTCTGGGTGAAAGAATTTATTTATTTTTTTCAAGTCCTGATCAAGCCATGTGGCCTGCTTCCCTCATCCAATCCCTAAATGGCACATCCACTTGGCAAGGAACAGGGCATGCTCGGGCTGGATGAAGCCTGCGAAGCATTCAGCGATGGAGGAAGAGGAGGGGAGCAAATCAATTCTGCCCATTCATGCTCTACATTCAGGTGTGTGTTCATCCAAACACACACACATGCACACACGCAAGCACACATCTCACTCCATATTTCAGGGCTGCACACTGCCGGCCCCTGCTTCTTGTTTCCCACTGGCCCCATATTTTATTCTATTAGAGTTTGTGCGTATGTGTGAGATGAAGGCGGTGGTCATAGTGGCCTGGGCCGGTGTAGGCCATCGATGTCCGGGGTGAGCTGGGGGCTGTGGGTGGCCTTGGTGGGGGTCCAGTCGCCCAGCGAGGCCTGGGCAGCTTTTCGGTGAGCCAGGCGGTGGGTGATGGAGAAGCCGGCATTTCCCTCCAGCTGGGACAGCACCACCAACACCTGCCTGCAGGGGGAGACAAAGAGCATTAATAACTGAATTTTTCATTGACTCCATCTGAGTGATGTATCCTTCTTTTAGGGCCAGTGAGGCCTCTGTCAGGGTTAATTGAGCACAAATCAATCAGTTGATATAGCAGTCATACCAATGGGATTCTTGCATTGTGTAGGGCACAGTTACCCGTAGCCACTGATCTGGGTTTCTAATTTACCCACAGATGGGTAAAACAAACATTGGAGAGGCAGACAAGTAGATGATTAATCAGCACTCTTAGTAGTTTCAGTTGTTTTCCCCTTTTGAGTCTATTTTGAGAACAAGATGAGGCAAAACAGTGCAGATCAGCAAAAAACCTCAGAAAATCTTTCTGTGTTTGACTGTGTTACACTGTTACAGGATATACAGGATTCCTATGCCAAAATTCCTTTAAAGACCTTACAAAGCAAAAAAAAGAAAAAGAAAAAAACACCTCCATGCAAAGAAATTATCCATTCTCCTATTCAGTGTTAAAATTAAAACTTCTTTCAACAGGTGAAAAAAATCTGCCAGTGGAGTAAGATACTCCATTTTAATTGTTTCAGGATTTTTTCTGGGAACCAGTATAAATATTTTGAAAAAAAAAAAAAAAAAAAAAGCAGAATAAGGCAAATCATCCTACTAGGATCAAGAAAATGGCACTTTAAAGAAAATTCTGGAAAGAAGTTGATTAGCATTAGAAAAAAGTGGGATAATCTCATCCAACTAACTTGGATGAGATAATCTTGGATTTCTTCACTTGTTGTAAGAAAAGATTTAAACACTGAAAATGAGACTAAATAACTTAAGACTGATATTTTTTGCAGTCATCATGACTGGGTTTGAAGATTTGGAGCGTTTCATAAAATGTATGCTGATAGTACAGCTGGTGTACAACAACAAGGTTATATGATTCTAAAGATGAAGACTGAAGATCATCATCCACAACAACAACAACAACAACAACAACAAAAACATCCAAATCCGTGCAATGATGGTGGTTTACAGAAGACATATATATTCAGCATCTTTACAGACTTTTTGTATCTCTCCCAAACCTTTCATGAGCTGAAATTCATTAAATTTATCTGCAATAAATTCTGAAATTTTTCATACTTGGGTAGAAATACTGGTAAGACTTAAATAATGTAGTTTATACAGAATACAAAAAATAAATAAATAAATATGGACCTCGTGCGTGGTGACTTTGACGGTATCTGATTATGGTGACATAACTGTGAAGCAACAAGGTTGTAAATTTACATTTATGTGCAGTATGCGCACAATTTAAACATTCATAGATGTCCAACGATGCTTACTTCAGAGAGACCAAATGACTCGTGAACAGCTCCACCACGCTTGATTTCCCAGATGCATATCAGTCTTTTTCTTTAAAAAATTCACTTTATCAGACAGTATATAGGAGAAAGCGACAGGACAGCAGGACTGTAACTAATGATTATATTAATGTTCTATTAATGTATCCATTATTTTTTGGATTAATTAAATTAATTACTTACTTTATAAGGTGTAAAAAATAATGAAAAATGCTCATGGGGAGTTGGCGGAGTCCCAAGTGATGGCTTCAAGCTGCTTCCTTAGTCTGACCAGCCGCCAAAAAAACCCAAAGTATAAATTTTACAAATAAATGAATGGGGGAAAGTAAGCAAATCTTAGCATCACAGTGATCTTGGAGAAGCTTTAATCAGAAAATATTTGGCACTTTGACTCTATAAACAACGAAATTATTATTGGTTTATGTTGATCAACAGATAAATTAACCGAGTAACCTTTTCAGTACTATAGGTCAGAGGTGGAATCAAACCCACTAAAACTTTCCTAGTGTAAAGTATGTGCCTTAATCTACTTAACAACAAAGAGCAGTGTTTTGATGCAGACCACTACTGGTGTGGGATACGGTTTCAGGGGCTTTGGCAGCCCAGCCCAAGGTAGATTATTAGGGAACTATGGAGCACTAATCCTCTGGGATCATTGTGTTTATGTAAGTGTAAGTGTATATCTGTGTGTGTGTGTGTGTGTGTGTGTGTACAGATATAATTGTGCAAGCGAGTGGGTGCTTGCTGTACCTGTGCAAAATGTTCCCAGAGCATTTGATCGCTTCGGCTTTTATCCATTCAGGTTATTCCTACTAATCCAAAATAGCTTTATCAACACCCGCTGCAAGACAGCAGCAGCACTGTTGACTTTTGATTTAGGATTTATGCGTGTATCTGTGTGTGTGAGAATGTGTGTACCTGTGGAGTGGGGGCACACTGTCTATGGTCTTGAGGCTGCCGCGTGTGGACACCACGTTGAAGCTGTCAGTGCAGTCGCAGGAGACGTGGAGGTAGTACTTGGGATGGCGGTTCTCCACCACGACGATGAGCCCCGCCCAGCCGTGGGTCAGGTAGTAGCATGTCATGCCCTCACGGCCCTGAAAACACAGAGAGACACACACAGGCATGTGAAAAGACACATAATTAAATGGGGCAATCAAGACAAATTAGAGAAATGTGCCCTAAGTCATGGATGCAGCATCTATATTCAGCTTAAAGAGGGACAATCTAACACACAAATACTCAAACATTTTATAGATCACTAATCATTGACGTTTAATACATTCAAAGAATCATTTTGTGATGAAGGTAGGTCGGTAGGTATGCATATTCTTTATTGATCCCCTGGGGGGATTTCTGGTGTCTTACAGCCACATAAAAAGCAATAGAAAAACAACAGACTTCAAACCCTGGCAGCACTTCATTAAAACAGTTTAAAGAGTAATAAAACTTGTTAAAACAGTGCTAAGGCAGTAGGCTTGGCCTTTTGTTAGTAAAAGTGAGAACTGCAGCAGGTGCGTGTGAAATGTTTGGATAAAGATTTATTTTTCTAGTAAACTCACCTAAGTTTGCCTTAGTGTATCTATGTCTACTTCAGTTGACTTCCTGCATGTCCCAGAATGACTTGACAGCCCGCAGAGAACAGGGCTTAACTTATTGGATTCAGCTGAGGGTTAGAGGTGTAGGTGGAGAGGAGCCGTACTCAAAACACAGCACATCTTGTGACTGCAATGAATTGGTCAATTGAGGCAACTGTCAGTAGAGACACTGGTGTATCTGCCTGTTCTGCGATGGAGGCCTCCCTCTATGATTGTTGAAGGTCGTTGCAAAATAAGTCTAAAGCTAGAAGCTCTTGCTCTCTGATCCTGAGGGACTGTCGAAAAAAGCTGATGTTTATTTTTGATTTTTTTTTTTTTTTTTTAGACAGCCAGTTTCTATCAAACTGCACTGTGGCTGCATTAGAAATAACTCAGTGTAATGTGGGGCTGGGCAATATGAACACACTCCATCATGATATTTCTGACCAAATACCTCATTAACAATAAATTGACAGTACTGCAGGGATGACTCCTGGTGCTGCTGTAATACATTTACACCCTGTGATTTTGATAAATAATCATTAGCGATGTGGATATGATGACACAGCAGGAAGAGGCAAATGATAGTAACAGCTAAGTTCATGAAATTGGATCCCTTTACTGTAATGCAGTGTTTACAAGCAACAAAAGACAATGTTTATGCCAAATCACACTATTACTAAATCCCAGACGATATCCAGTCTCATATCATGATAGATACAGTTCTGATGTATTGCCCTGCCCCGGCTGTCATGCTATGAATATATGATTGGCCATTCATCCACTGAAATAACACACCACCTACCAACAAAATGGACCCAAAAATGTAAGGTGCATTGCTTAAGTGTTTTAGGGCGGATTTTTCCTTCAAACACTCCACACTACACTCACCACAACAACTCTCTTTGAAGTCTAGACGTCTTTCATCTCACATGTACTGCCTCTTGTCACTGTTTGGGGACTGTAATTGGAATATGGTGAATGCCTCTGTATTACTGCTACCTCCCTGCTTCAACTGCTGTCGTGTCACCTGAAATGCCCTGATAACATCTTCCATTATGTGTACTTTTTCAAAACATTTCCTTTTAAGAGAGGTGGAAGTCCACTCAGTATTTATTCTTTACTGAGACAGTATCTCGGCTGCTTTCTGTGCTGGCAGCACACACATAAGGTTCTACAGATTAGTCTCGTTTGTGGACATAAGGCATGATTTTCTTTGCCATCGCTTGCTAACCCCTGAATACATCTGTTTTTGTAAAGCAGACTAAAGCTAGAACAAAACTAAAACAGTCCAGCTCTTGTAGTGGCTGCTATGTACTCAGATGCTCTTGGCCCACCTGCTGTGAGTGGTGAAATCCTGGAAAGTTGGAGAGCTGAATGATTTAACATAGCTGATTTCTAGTGTTTAAAAAGCTCCATCATCCTCTGAAATACCAGCCAACATGACAGCACTTTCAGGAAAGCACTGTTCAGGAGAGACAGAATAATTTGCTTCTTCGGGTGTCAGTGTGTGTGTGCGTGTATGTGTGCGAAATTATGTGCACGTAGGTGCTCGGGAAAAGCAGGAATGAGACTTGAGGCACTGCAAAGAAAATCTACAGTGGAATCTCAAAATGGTTGAGAGGGTTGCAAGTGTTATATGGCTTTTGAGTGCCTATGCTGAGAAAAATCACAGTGTGAAAGTGTGTGTGTGTGTGTGTGTGTGTTTGTGTGTGTCTGGGTGAGTGAATGGGCAAGTGAAAGCAGGCGAGTAAGAAATAATGAATGACTTTTAAAACTATAACTTGGTATGATTCCCTTTACTCGTCCTCAGTCGTCACTGACAAATGCGTGTTAGTGAGTGTGTCTCACCTCGTGCCTCTCGCCTTTGTTTTCGGTCAGGAGGATGATGGCATCGGCCAGCGTGGTGGCTGTGGCCTCCACCTGCTCCACCATCACCTGGCGGGAGCTGTAGATGGCCAGGATGTAGCCGGGGAAGTCCTGGCTTGGCCGCCGTGCTGCACCACTGGTAGGGCTTGAGACTGAGAGGCATAAAAATAATAATTCATCTTAAAGTCCAAGTTTTCAGTTTAACATTTCAACAGAAAGTTTAACATTTCAGTTGTTACATAAGCTTTCAAAAATGAGCTGGCAGTATTACATTGTTGTTCTTTACTCTTGTTCTTCAGCAGGTTGCTTGTAATTCTGCTATTCACAAACAGTTTCCATTCCTGCCCCAATAGTTCAAGTGATGCTGGGAAGCTGCAGCAGAGAGGCAGCTTGCCCAGTATTTTCTCAAGGTAAACAAATACACAATACTGTTCGCAAATCTGAGCATTTTAGTTTTTGTTAGTATGACACTGATCATCCTTTCTAATCACTGTTCAATATACTGTGTTTATTTGTGATATGAAAATCAAATGCCTAAATATTTTTGAACGAATAACTAAATATTGTTATTGTGGCAATACTGTAGGGATGACTATTGATCCTTTCATATGATATTTACACACAAGAGATTTTTGATGAACAATCATTTGTAATGAGGATATGATGGCCAAGCAGGTGCAAATAACACTTAGCAGTTTCATATAATATTTTGATATAATATCAATATGGCTCTAGTTCGAATGTGTACAAGGCTTCAGATGCCTGTTTGTATGCACTATGCGTGTGTTCACTGGCACTGTGAGTCCAGACAAACTAAATATATACACACACACATTATAAATTTATTGCCTCTGTGTAAATGTGGAGGAGCACTGTCAGTGAAAATGTAAACCAAAATAGATTCCTTAGGTGGACTGTTGGGAGACATTAGTTTCTTGTGTGGGCGACCTGAGTTTGAATCACAGCTGTTATAGCATATACTTAACAACTGTACTTCAATAGTGCCGACTGATATGGGATTTTTCAGGCCGATACCAATTTTAGAGGGGAAAAATTCACTGCAATATGGCAGCCGATACAGGGAATTTTTGAGCTGGAATGAAAATAGACTTTTTCTATGTGGATTGTGCATCAATTTGGCACTGATACTGTATGACTATGCAAAGGTACTCAGAAAGATGCTTTCTTAAACAAATAGATTTACTAAAGAATATCCATTATTATACACTGTCAGCCAATTTAAGACATGAACACTGAGAAAATAAATAATAAATAAATATCTAATGGGGTTTTGAAAATTTCATGATGCATGAGAACATAAAAAAGAACATCAAATGCAGGCAGTAAAGCTATGCTGTTTTTCCCACTGCAGTTAATGTCTATAGTGCTTGTATACGCTGTGCCTGTACACCTACTGGGTGTGGGCGGCCCTCCTGTCCCGCTGACGTTCATCTGCCAGTGGTTGAAGGCGCAGCAGACGACGGCGTACTCTCCAGGCTCCAGCATTACGTCGCAGCCAACAAACTTCTTTACTGCCCGCTTGCTGTGGGCTAACAGGCGGCCCAGTGTCAGCTTGTTGGCGCTGCCGAAGGAGGCGCGAAACACCATGATGCACAGGTCTAACAGGTGGCTGTCGGCTGTGTCCGAACGCCTAGGGAGGAAGAGAGAGGGAGAGAGGGAAAGAGAGAGAAACAAAAGAGAGGCAGGGAGGCAGAGAAAACAAGGCATATAAGGGAGGGAGATGGAGAGAGGGAGAGAGGAAGAGGGAGGTAGAGAGCAGGGATGGATTGAGACAGCCAACGAAGGTGTAGGAAGAGGAGGAGGAGGGGAGGGAAGAAGAGGAGGTGAAAGAAGCAACAAGGATAGAGGGAAAACAGATTAAGCTCAGTGCTTTTTCCATTTTTAAAACGAAATTGCGATATTGACTTAGTAAATGTCTTTGTTATTAAATGCCGTCTTATGTGTGGCAGAAGCAATACAGCAGCTAAAACAAACAAAGAAAAAAAAGGTAGAGTCTGCACACTGTCAAAACTGCTACCCAAAGAATTTAACTGTAAAGGGTAAACATTTTGATCACTCCTGACAAACATTCTCCTCTTTTTGGAGCTATTTTGACAGTGTGCGACCTGTACCCTTTTCCCCTAAGTTTTTGTCAGTCCTGCACTTGTTCACCATACTAGCTGTGCACGCTCTACTTGTTTACCTGCTTCCCTCCTGGAACAGAGCGAACTCCAGCGCTGTCCTCTCCAGTACAGTGAGTGCTGTGACAGTGACTGGCCCGCTGGCCTTGCTGGGGAAGCAGCCCTGTAGCCTCACCTCTTGCCAGTCTGAGTGGATCTTACAGATGTCTACCGAGTCAAAGTACCTGAGGGAAGATGGAGGGAGGAGAGGAGACGAACAGGAGATGAGGCAAAAGGAAGAAACCGCTCTTTACAAGGCTGGGGAAAATGCAGTGAAACTAATGGCAACAAATTATAATAGTAAAAACATTCTGTAATTTAGTATTGCGAGACTGCTGATGAACCCCATTCCAAACATATTCTGTAAAGTGTGATGCTCCTTGTCATTGAATGTGTGATCCCTACACCTAGCTCATCTTTAAGATTGTTGTTGTGACAGAGACCAGAAACCTGCTCATGTCTGCTCATTTGGTTTTTGCAATCTGTTAAGATTCAAAATGTCATGAAGGCTATATAAAGCAACTTAGCATTAAAGCCTGTGTGTGTCAGTGTCAGTGTGCATTTATTTTCACTCTCTCTGTAGACGTTTAACTGTTTAATGAAATTAGTACACACTGTCCTTCTTAGCATAGAACTAGATATAGCTCCAAATATTAAATTTAAACATAACAGCATGTGTATGTTATGGCCATAAACTCCAGTCTTTATATGTTTGTTATGTGCAAACAAAAAATCACTAATCCTTCCTTTGGCACTGGATTGCTAGATATTTACCATTTCAACATTCAGTAACAAAACAAATCAGTTCAAATTTTGCAAACCTGCCTGTTTGTCAGTGCTGACTGTGGTTGTATGTTGACAGTGTGACAATATGACTATCAATTAGGCAATTAGCACTCTATAAATGAAAATTATTCTACACAGCACCAAATAAAACAATCTCTGACATGATCCTATAACTACAATTGCATAAAATGGGTAGCGATGTATATGCAGGACAGAATGACATATTCTTTCTACTTTTCCAAGACATTCTGTATGATTTCCAAGGTATTCAAGACCTGAAATGATCAGATATATGATTCACGTTTCCAGGCACGCACAAGGACGATAACTTCTAGCAGACAGACAATTTGACCAACTGACCTCCTACTGTCATCTGCTAAATACATTTGCATACATCAAAAGTAACTCTTTAACGTTAGCAGAGTCTCTGAGGGTGCTGCTGTACAAACACCGTTTACCTTGCTACTATGCCAGACCTCCTTCTTCAAAGACCAGAGCCCCATGAGACTTTTTCTTCCTCTCTTACAGACTGTTTTTCCTTGTTTCATCACTACCTAACCTCCCGTGGTCTGACAACTTTTTTATATCTTGCTTTTGTCTTCTTGACAATAAGGCAGAAGAGACAGGCGGAGGAAGCACGGGAGCTGTTCCAAACTTAGAGAGTTGGTTTGGAAAGTGAGAGAGATAACGGCTGGCTGGGTGCTTCTGCTGTTGAAACTTCACATTTGTTAATATGTATGTACTCCCACTGTCCCCCATCTTTGAAACTACAGGTGAATCAAGGTGAGATATCCCTTTTTGACATCTTATTAAAAATCAAGATCAGTGCCCTTATGAGTGATTTGTCAGTGCATCCAATACCCCCACCACCGTGCCCTTTTCGTTTTCCACAGTCAAACAAGCCGGGGCAGACGCAGACTGTAGGTGTGTCATATCCTCCAGTGTAATTACACAGCTCAAAGACAATTTGATTGTCAGAGGGAACAATGGGCAGACAGAAGACAGATGGGATACTCCTCTAGGCCAATTCTCAGGTTTGAGAATCGGTCAAGAAGACAGACAGATTGGTGCTCCTGGGCTTATTGCAATTCTCATGATAGACATAAGGGGACATTAATAACTCAACAGACAGACAGACAGATCACACACACACACACACACACACACACACATATGCCTCATGGGTTCCTTACATCACCCAAAAGATTAATTAGATGGTGTTTTGTTGACTCTAAGCGAAACCTCGTCTTGGCAAAGTGGAAAAGGCTCAAAATGGTGCCATGTCCATAAGATCATTTTGGATTTGTGGAGTGGGTATTATGCTATTTATTCAAAATATAAATATTTCATTGGTCTGAAAACGGCTGCTGGTGTTATTCTTACTTTTTTCTCTGATTGTTATTATTAAATCACACAGTCAAAGAGTGGGTAATGAGTGAGTAGTAAAATCACGAGTGATTGATGGAATAAGTGATTATGTTACAAAATTATGTTACAAAAATTTTATGACATTATTTGCCTTTTATTATGTTAAAGGATTTACTATCCATAATTGTTATGCCATAGTCAGTTATTTTGTCATACAACTCTCAAGGACACCGAACACTGCAGTGCTCATTTGGTTGAATGGAGAGATATGCTGGCACGCACACAAACAAGGAAGACTGACAGAAAGACAGTAAAGTCAATACTCCATCCTGTGTGTATGGCTGAATGACAAGATTAATCTAATATGACGAAACAGACAGCAAGGAATGGCAAGTCTAGGCTTCGACTTTCCAAGTCCCTGGCAACCAGAGCAACCACAACAACAACAACAACAGGAGTGAAAACACCAAGTCCATGACACAGAGATGTAGGAATAAATATATGCTGCGCTTCTAAGGCAACACTGTGTACTAAAAACAAAACAAAAACCCAGTCAAACAGTTTTGTGTCAATACCAGATGGTCAGTGAGAAACTTGTATTTTAAGATTATTTTTTGGCATTTCTGCTTTATGTGACAGCCACGGTAGAGAGAGACAGGAAAGGCAGGGGAAACAGAGGGGACGACACGCAGCAAATGGCCCGAGGTCAGACCCAAACCCAGGACGCTGTGATCAGATCCCAGCCCTGGCGAATGGCACGCGCTCTTATCCGGCGAGCCACCAGGGTGCCCCGGTCAGTGAAATACGAAGAGGCCTGAGATTACTAAGCTATCCATCACTCTTAGCACATCATGGACATGGCACAATTAAAGGGTTAGAATTTCTTGGAAGGGTCAGGGTTAGGTTAGGGATACTTGGAATTTCTTTTCCCTTTCCACTTTCCATCCCTTGTCACATTGTGCAAGAAAAAAAGTGTCTAAATTTCCACCTAGGTCTCACAAAAGATAGCATCCTCAGCACTATCATATAACTAAATGTTTTTTTTTTTTTTACTGCTCTCTATCACAGGCTGATATAACACATTAATTATTAAACCAATACCCAGCTAATAAAAGCTTTCACATTTGCTATTCTAAACAACCAGTGTCAGGTAAGCCTTTCCTGGAAAAATATCCTTGAGCGAACAGGAAGTGATGCATTTTACATTCCCATGAGCAGCAACAGTGGGCTGTTGCCGGAATAAACTCAAAAACTGAGACAGCTGGCATGAGCAGCGATAGCCACCACGGCTGAACAGACAAAGTAACTGCGCCACATGCAGGACCTCAAACCATCAAAAGGAAAAACAGCAAGGAAAAAACAGCATTTGCTTGTTGCTTGCTAAGGGATCTCTGAGAAGCAAGAGCCACTTCTGTTCTAAGGAAAATAAATAAATATATTAATACAGTATATATTGCACAAGTGTACAAGAGAAAAAAAAATCCAAAATAATAAACTAATAAACTCCTGATAAATTCTTACTTAATGAAATCAGTATATTCCATCCAGAAGACGCCCTCACTGCTCCCATGGGCCATCAGCTCGTGACGTAGGTGCTGCGGCCAGTCAGCCCACTCGTCCGACCAGCTGCCGTTCCACGAGAAGCGACCCCATGGGTTACGCAGCCGCAACAACCTGAGGAGTTGGACAGCGGGAGATGGGAGGGGGGCACAGACAATCCACTTGAGGTGAGAACAGCTTTTAGTCAACAGAGTATAATCATCTCTGCAGAGCCAGATTCCCCTTATTGTAGATTACTGCCTACTTTTTAAAAGCCCATTTCATTTTATTGCCTTTTACCTACAGTATAGAACTTAGGAGGTTTGATGGAAACCATGTCTAAGTGTCCTCCCCTCCCTGGGAAAAAAATAAATAAAAAAGAATAAATTGCAGCTGAATCACTGTTTCCTAGCTGTGTTTGGGCTCCTCCGGCACCTAACCGAAGGACTACAACTCATTTTAGATCAAGTGCTGCGGCCCAATCTCCCAGTCTGATTGCTTTATGGTGGTAAATTAAAGTGGCTGTGTGTGGCTCCTGAGCAAATTACATCTGGGATTTACAGCTATTCTCAAGTTCCGCTAGCAGGTAGGAGAGAAGTGGCATCCATTGTGTGAACTCAATGCGAGACCTGATCAAAGTGATCAAACTGAAACTGTCCGCAAACTGCTCTCTGTGGGCAAAAACCCCCTTTCTTTTTTCAGCTTGCAGCCCCTCCTCTTTCACCAGTGAATCACTTGGGAAATGTCTTCACAATCAGAATAAGCATGTTTCCTGTTAATACTGAGCTCAAGATAGCTTATCAATAATATCTATAGCATATTTTATACAGCCTTATGCCTGAGGAGGAAAGAGAATAGGTTAGGAACTGGCTCATCTATTTAACAGAGTGTGCAAAATCCTTACACATTTTCTTCCCATGGAATAGACTGGCAAGGTCAATGACAGTGAACGCTACGATTCATTGCTTTCACCCATTAAAACCACTTAAATCAAAATGAAAAATCCAGAAATGAAAGCAAAGGGACAGATTAAAGAAAAAATAAATCAGTATTGAGACATGTGAGACATGGATGTTGTGTGTTACAAGTGGATGTGTATTTTATGGCAATACAAATAGTCAACACACAACAGTCAGATCTTTATTTTTATGTTTTGTCTTATTTTTTTCATTCTAACTTCTCTGCGTTATAGACTATGTTATGCATTAAAATTTTGTTAAGTTTCCAAATTTCCTGAGCATGAGATGATGGAGACACAATAAGGAGATGGTTGATACGGATGGACAGACGAAAGGAAACTACACTGCAAAGAGGAAGAGATGGAAGATGAATAGACAGATAAATTCCCAGCTGATCACTCTAGCTCATTTGTGATCCACCGTCCATTCATACCTGTAGCCCTGTACATCTCGTACATCCAAGATGGAATACGCGTGGCGTGGCCGGAGACCCAGAGACTCGTAAACAACATCGTCCACCTTCATGTTGCCGCCTCCACACGATGCACCCATGAGAAACCTTCAGGACACATAATTCACAGTCATTCCATCTTCAAACAAACACGTTCTAGGCTATTGCCTTCATTCAATACAATTACTTCGGCAAACATCAGGACCATACATAATGTTGTGAAATCAATTTTCTATTTGAAATTTCCATTTTGCTATTGCACTGGTAGAACTGAACATGAATGCAGATAACTAAAGCTCTTTACATATGATTCTCCACTCTGCCTACCTCTTTTGATCTGCTTCACACATTGTAAATTATACAAAGCGCACAACTCTATTTTATAAATCATGTATGTAGGTGGTTTGTTGTATTTGATAAAACACAGACCAAATCTACAGTAAAGGAGGGAGGGAATATGACTGACATATAATGGCATGCAACAAAATTTGTGAATCTTTATTTAAAGTAACAGCATTGGTAGCAATGTGCCAAAATGCTCTCACCCAGCCTCTTTGGAGCTGAGCATCTTGGCCCAGATGAGATCGGTGTCGATGGGCTCCTCCCGTGGGTTGGTAGAGCTGACCTGGAGCATCAGGGAGTCGCAGGGAGCCCCCGTCAGTGTGGCCAAGCCCTCGATGGCGCGCCCTGCCTGCAGGGCAAAGTAGGAGCCATGGAGCTTGGCCAAGGCCTTCTCAATCAATGCCACCCACAACTGCTTCCTCTGGGCCTAGAGCGATGGGAGCAAGCCAGTGGATACAGTCAGTCACATGTCAGCCTGGGTGTGACTCATCAACAGAGGTACATTGGTAACATGAGGATTTGTTTGCCCAGTGGTTTGCTTTCCAGGCGTAGTTCTCAATTGACTGGCTGTGACCCAAAACCTCGCTGTGAGGCGTCTGAACGTGGTGGAAAAGACCAACGTAGGTAGGGGCACAGTGTCGTATTTAACATGATAGGTTTACATTGGGCTGCAACAATATGAACAAGGTCAAAGGTCAAGGTTATTCATGAGTGTTTGTGGAAATATAAGAAAGCCGAGTCCTTTTAAATCTTCCACTTGAGGTTCAGATATCTCCTGCAATCTTTTAGGCAACAGTGCATAGATTTGGGACAGTGTGAATGTAAAGACGAGTCAAGACTTGGATTATGCTGCTGGATGTTTTCATTTTGTTTTTGCTTCTGTCTTTCAAAGATGTCAATCACTTCCTTCCTAAGAGAAATGGCTACAGTGTTTGGAACTTCTGTTTTCTGTAAAGCACGGAATTAAAGCTTTGTTCATCAGACATTAAATATATCTCATGCTGAGTAACAGATACAAACCATACGTTTTTTTTTGGATGAAGCATTTTGTAAAAGAACCACAGTATGCTCAAGTACAAATACAAAGAAATTGTGAAAATTCTTCATGAACACTGTGTGTTTCAATTATTTGCATTCGAGGGAACACGCTCAGACCTGAAAATGCCTAAAATCATGTTCCTGTTAGTACATACACATGGACATGTTTGCTACGACGCTATGACCTGGAAGAAGATCTATTAAAGAAAAGTTGTGTGTGAGCTGAATTGCGTTCTTGTTTTCTTTTCAGTACCTTTGGAATATCCATTTTGTTTTCTGCTCTTCCAACCTCTTTTACCTGAAACTATGGATGCTTACACACCTTTTGTGAATACTTTAAGTTTCCCTGCCACTGTTCATCTTTCCTTGCTTTCCTTGCTCCTGCCCTCCTCCCAGCTCCATGATTCCCAACATCCCTGTCACCTCTCTGACCTGGGAAAAGAGCAGGTAGCCGTAGTCGTCGCATGGCAACATGTCATCCACCAGCACTGTGGTCCAGGTCCCATCTTTACATAAGCGAACCTGATAGGCTCCCTCCGGGCAGATGGTCCTGGTAATCATCACCCTCTCTACCAGCTCAGGCCGCTCTGCTAGGACTGCTAGTGCACTGAGGAACCTGGAGGAGGACAGAGGAAAGGAAAGAGGTGAGGAGAGAGAAGTTGAATAAGAGGTGTGGGAGCAGAGAAAGAGAGAGATGAATGTAACCATACGGGGGAGTGGAAGAGGAGGGATGCAAGAGTGGGAGAGAGGAACGACAGGAGAATGCATGGGAGAGAGTAATGGACAGGGAGGCAAAAGTCAGTGAAGCTGCAAAACACATAGTCAATCAAGATGAGTAGATGAATGGGTGAAAAGACAGATGAGGGAGGGAGCTAAGCCAGTGACTGTGATTGAAGCAGAGAAACAAAATGGAGATGAGGCGACAGAAATGGCCAGATGATATGGGCGGGTAGATGACAGAGATACTACTGTAGGATGATAGATAGATAGGTAGATGGATGGATGGTTAGGAGAGACAGACATAGACAGAAAGATGGGTAGACAGATGCCAAAATCAGGCAAAAAGACAAGCTAGCATATAACAAAAAAGAGGACGGTATAAGGAACGTACACTGACACACAGTTAGAGAGGTGAACAAAAAGAAATACAAAGAGACAGACAAGCAGCCATTAAACTTTAAATATGTAATTAAAACCTGAATTAAATCCTACTTTGCAAGGTGCCTTGAGCAGTTATGAAAAGTAGCCTATTTTCAACTTTTTTTTGCATAATTTGTCCTCATTGAAAATCAGTCACATTCGATGAGTCAAGCTTCTGTGCCTTCTGGTTACCTCCCGATTACTGTTAATTTACCCTGCAGCAAAGACAAACTGACTCCCCTTCCCTAATTAGCTTAATCAAAAATTTGTTAATCAAAATCCAGATTCATCAGAAAATGGTAATTTCTCACAAGAGTGACTGGGGACACACAGACTCAGTCACACTAAAAGGAGATTCTTCATGCAAAGTGTGCATCAGCACTATTCTGGAGTGAAAGTTAATTTGAGAACATAGAGTGAGATACTGAAAATCATACAGTGCTGTAGATTTGACTGCTAATAATGGAAGCATTGGGACAATAAGCTAGAAATCGTTTTTTAGCTGCTGACACATCACTACCAAAATACCAAAAAAGAAAACTAAAAAGCCATGTTTAAACAATGTGGCTTTTAACTTTAGGTCAGTGAGTTATCACTTTTGCCCGTGACTGTAGGTTCATTTCCTTAAAGCAGGCCTTTCTGAAAGGAATATCCCTTTAAGTCTGCCCATCACATATGTCTTTGTGCAGCAGCTGCTTAAAGACTGATAGACACACTTTTGTGTGCGGGTGGAAATGTTTATGATTGCAGCTATATTCCATCTGCTCAAGCAGCAGTTGAGCAGGGCCTATCAGCCCATTCAGCCCCTGATGAAAAACCAATCGGCTAAAAAGAATCAAATCAAAAACCAATTAGCCGTGGTGTAATGTGACTCTAATGATGGCTTATATGTCTGCTGTTCTCAAGGTCGAGGGTGATTGGCTGTTATACTTGCAGACTCCTGCTTTCATTGGTTCAGTGGCCAGACCTGGGTTGTTTGCTGGTTATTTAGGACGTGTGTGTGTGTGTGTGTATGTGCGAAAGATTCAGCCAAAGAGGAGGAATTTGGGTTACATCCTGTCGCTAGTGAGAGGATTCGGCTCTGGGGAGGGTTATTTTTGATAAGCTGTGTGTGTGTATTGGTGTGTGCGGGTGCTGAAGTAGAAGTTGTGTGGACCCAACTTTTTGAGTGACTTTTTTGTGTAGTTATGCGTGTGCAGAAGATGGTGGATGACAACACACATACACACGCCCCAAAGGACACACAGAACAAGGGCGCTGAGATAAAGCGTGTGTCCAGACCCACATTCCCATGAATAATCTTCCTGTCAGGTGTACTATCTGCACATCTGTCCAACTCAACCCTGCTCTCTGCCTCCCTCCATATCCTTGAATTCTCTATTTCCCCCATTTCCATTTCTTTGTTCTTTCTCACTTTCTCATTTTCCTTACTCATGTATTGCCCCTCTCCCTTCTCCCCCTCTCTCACTGTCCCCATCTCTCTCTCCACTCAACTGGCTTCAGGCTGTAGTGTTTTTCTACAGTAGGCTCATTGACAAACCACACAGACCTCAAGTGTTATCTGTTGACTGTTTTCTATTCCACTGACCTCTGACAGAGATAGAACGAAATCAGAAAATGCTTTTCACATTGGGGATCTTTGTCTTTTCTTGTTTGTCGTGGGATACACACAGTCACACACAAGCTAAGGATGCATGAATACCAAAATACATGCATGGATACAACTGCAGGCATCAGAGGACACTGCCAGGCTAAAATAGGGATTTTTTCCTATATCAAAACACTGAGAGACTGTAACATGTAAGAGATTGCGTCACAAATCAGTGCAAGCTAATTTGTTTTTCTGGCTTGTGTTGAAGTCTTTACGTGTAGAAGAATATTCAGTGCATTTCAAATCAATTCTATCCAGTGATCCCAAATTAACTGACTGTCTATACTGAAAAACTACTGAAAATTAAATTTACTTGACTGGTGCTAACCAATACTTCTAGTTTAACACTTAGGATCAGTAATGGCAATGCAAATGTGGCATCCTTGTGTCCCTAATCTGCAGTTTTGACACCTCACCAGCAGTTCCCCAGAAGGCCTTGCAGGATGTCAGAGGGCCGTGGCGTGCGGAAGACCGACCACTTGACACCCCGATCTTTGAAGTTACTGCAGTTGATCTCATGGGGGCGGAGCCACTTTTTGATCCGCTGCTGCACGCTGTCACCCTCGGGGAAACCCACGGAGCGTGGCCCAGGGGGAAAACTGTCGTCCACAAAGTTCACCACGTTCTAAGAGAGAGAGGGAGACAGCAGCGGGAAGAGAGAAGGAGAGACATGGTGAGTGAGACATAAGGGTGACAGAAAGAGAGTCAGACAACGATTTCAAGTAAAATAAATTCAATACATGGTGACTCATACAAAAACATTATGAGCATTATGACCAGGTGAAAATAAGAGCTGAATGATCTTATCTGACAGCTTGCATCTCGTTTTTTTAATAAATGATGCCCAAAAGAGCGGTTGACAGCACTTAAAAATGACACTGTTCAAAGGGCTAATGCGGCTTGAGGGACACTGTGAGCTTTGAGGACTACTTAACTGTTTAACACTAGGACTGCACAATATGGATAAAAAAAACCTTTATCAAAAAATTGTAGCTCCTGCCATTTGGATATTGCACTTGGCTATGTTGTGATTTCGATAATATTTCAATGAACTGTTCAGTCCTATTTAAAATCCTCAGCCTACATTTCACCTGCACAGGCCACATCCTGTGCAGGTGGATGATGATTAATTCAGGACCCTGCAGGCCACCATGGGAGCCCCAGATGCTGAGAGGGATGAGGACAAACCTATGACTCCCAAATTTATTCATGTGATACGGGGGAATTATTTCCTGCTGATAGCATGGGATCATACATGTGTACAGCAGGAGACCAAATGCGCCAACAGTCATTAATCAGGGTATAGAACACACTTGAAAAAAGATTTATCTGTACACTTCCTTACATATTCATTGCAGATCACTGAGCTCATATAACGGCATGTTAAATACATTGATAATGTAGGAACCTTTGTCTACTGTACACATGAACTTGGACTGCATGGCTGCATTAACAGATCAAGACACCCTATCTGACACACTATCTGCCCATCTAAAACCTTCATGTACAAACCCGAGAGGGCAAACGGCCACACAGACACCCTGATCTGGTTTCCCGGTCGTAGTGTCACAAGCGGGCTAGTCCGGTCATTTACTGAGGCAGGCAGGGGAGGCCATGTGGCTACCCCGCTGGTTGCTCACACTGGACATGGAGCAAATTGATTTGTCACCATACCCTACAATCCAATTCTTTTGCCCCCATGCAGCATCAGCCGGTATAGCCAAAATCACTTGAACACTCCCACCCCACCCTCATGCCTTCCTGTGTGCCCCGGCCCTTTTTTCCCCCAGTCATTCTCACTGAAGATTGACAGTCTGAGGTCTGTGTGAGGCTTGCTGATTCTGTAGTTCACTGGCTTATATATGACCTTTGTTTTCTGTTGGGCTTAGAGGCCAAGACGGATTTACAACAGTGGTGGAGAGAAGGCTTCAACCCCGGACAACTGCTGGGACTGGAAGACAAACTAATACCTCCCACCAAAAGAGCAGGCTTGTACACGGACAAGAGATCAGAGAGGAATGTGTGAGACGCATCCATGGTAATGCTGAAGAGAATGACTGATGTGCCGGCCACCAGCACTCGTCTAGCAGGCTGTTGTCACTGAGTGAACATTGTGCTGCCCTCTCCAGTTCTCCCTCCTTAGCCCTTGACAATATCCACATCCTAGACTGCATTAAGCCAGTTCAGCGCTGAGCTGAGATAACCCATTGCGCTCCTTGGTTGTATGCTTGACTATAGGGAACTGGCAAGCATACAAGGCCTTTGCTGAGCGCAGTAAGCTTGTGGCTAGATAGCTAGATGTGATAGTGAACCCACTCATCTCTGAAAAAGTGGTGACAAGGAACTATAGAGTCATATCTGACAGTGGCACACTTATTGAACCAAAAACAGAAGCATGCCAGTACAACCTGGCACATACAATACTCTCACAGGTGGTACAGTACTGTCACTGCAGGCAATTGAAACCTATGACAGATCCAATATGCAAGGCAAAACCTTGGAAATATCCAAAATATGGGGAAAAAGGGACAAGAGGAACAAGTGATACACAAAGAGGGGCAATACAACAGATGAGTGTTGATCTTTTACTACATAATGTCCTTTTGCTGCTCCCAGGGAGGGCAGATATGGACAGGGAACAGAGAAACCGCTCCAGCCATGCTGGGTTTTACGGTTCACAAGCAGCGCTGATGGCTCTTAGTGGTGTTTACTCATTTGGCACAGTGAGTGAGCGGACACACTCTGGGGCACTGGCAGCAAGCGGACACCTCTCGCTCTTAAACCCCATAAAGGGGAGTAAAAGCAAAGAGGCAGGGAAAAATAAGCAGCACTCAATGGAAGGATGGTTTCTGGTCCCCTTGCTGACAAAAATTATCCACAGGTTGGCTCTATTCCAAATTACCTAGAGTGCCAAGTCTTTGGTCCTCTTTGATTTCTGCACTCTGGACCAAATCTGCACTAACTTTAATATTTCACCTGCACTGCCATCTGTTATCATCCAAGTCAAGAAAGAGAAACTCTAATAGATCAAAGAAAGGTGTAGTATAAAACCCGACCTCGTCTCTCTTTGTTTCTTTGTGACTGGAGTCTGTCTCTATGTATCAGTACGGGGGTGTACCTGAAGTCTTTATCATTTGATGGAATTTCACCACTGGTGCTACTGAGAGCCACGTGTGTTGATGCTAGCCAAGTGGCAGCGCCCTGACGGAGAGGGATTAGGGCAATGAGTGTTTCTTGTTTGCCAATTTTGCCGCCCGTCCATCGCTCTGGTCCCTAAAACTGAGCTGCTGCACTTGATGCTGTTAGTGATTACATTCACTATAGGGAACGTATAATTGCTGCTCCTCTTCTCTCCAGCTCTGCTGCTAAAAATAGGCCAGCCCTGTGTTCACCTTAGCATGCACACACACAGACAGCCACACATAGACTGACTGCTACACCAGAGGATTGAGTGCAGTCATGTGGAGAGGGTGGAATGGGGGTGGGGGGTGCAGTAGGTGGCAGGGGGGAAGCATAGTTTGAGATATTAGCAGCAGAGGGAAAAAAACATGATGAGCGTGGGGGTAGATATGATAGAGGGAGATGCGATTAAAAGAAGATGAAGAGGGGAAATACTTTGAAGAATACTGAGGGGCAGAGCAAGAGAGGGGGAGGCCTAAAATATTTGCAGAAGAAAAGGAAAGATGATAAGAGAAAGACTAGGAAATGTAGTTGTCAAATTAGGAAGGGAGGAGGGGAGGGTGGGGATGAGGGATCTCCAATATCCTTCCTTCCTACTGAGCCAGCTTCCCTCCCACGCTCCCGGCAGTGAGCCCTGCAACTTACAGAGCAGACATTAATAATGCATTCTAAAGCACACTTCATGCTATTGTAAACATGGCACGAGAGGTGCCATGGCAGTGTAGTCAGTGGGTACATATCACACACCCAAGTGGAATCAAAGGAAAAAATGCTGATGCCTGAAGCAGAGTGATTCAAAAATTGCTTGAGTGCAAACAGTCTTGGAATCTGCAATGCCCACACTCCTCCTGAGGTTTAAATTAGTCCAACCAGGTTTGTCTTATTTGCAACAGTGTTAGCAGTCTAACAACTAGTCTCACATAAACCTTTCTGACAGCCCCAAATAGCATATTCATGACAACATAATGTAGGCTTTTCAAAGGCCATTCAGCATTGCTGAGACAAAGTAAACATGAAGTGATGTGACAAAAAGGGAAGCAGTACAGAGGGAGGATGCTTACATCTATCTGCAGTTGCCAGGGGAGACATCACTGTGTCAACCAACAGCTGTGACACTTTTAATCAGACCAATCAGAGCTCATCAACGAGACAAGTCGATTTCTTGATCTTTGGACATTAAAAGCTGGGGCATTGGAGCAGGTAAAAAAAATCTGTTGTTATATTAGGTGTTAATGATCAGAAGATTTGCTTATAATTACAAAAGAATAATTAGGTTGTTCTCCATTTAGGAAAAAAACACCTCTGCTTAACTCTTCCCCAGCTGACATTTATGCAGCTTAATGAAAATGTACTGTTTCATGATAGGGGACTGCATCATTAAAGACGTCAGAGCTACGGCCTTTTAAAGAAGTGCTACATTTCTGATCTTTTAATAGTTGTGTAAAATTCATGCACTTAAGTTCACATCGAAGGAAAATTGGAATTTGAGCAATCACAGCTGCTTTAATCACAGATATGTCTGCTCTTAAAAGTCATATTTCATTAAGCAATTTAATAACCTCCTAAATAGGAATTAGGAGAATTGTTTGGTGTCAACTGAGGACAGGAAAAAGAAAGCCTCACTAAAACTAAGTAATCACAAACAAACACAACATCCCAGCAGAGCCTTTTTAGGACAAACAACATGACTCCTAATTGGAGCTTCCTAATCCAGGAGTTATTAACACAGTCCTGAAACAGAACTGCTTCCAGAATTTTGTGAAGTGAGTTCCATGTCATTAAGGGTGGGCTATAGCTTGGATCTCAGGAGGAGACACTTGGTTTCTACAGGTCATTTAGGGGACAAACATTCACCCTCTGGCCGATTAAAAACCAGCTAATGAAGTGAGTGCAAACAGAAGCAAATGACAAAGCCTATTAGCATCTCTTGGCAGTGTCTCTGAAATTAGGGGGATTGTGGAACTGGGAACAATGCCAGAGCCATAACGAAAAACAGGTAATATGATGAGGGAGCTGTGCTCTGAAATCCAGTGTGCACTCTGTGACACATCACAAAATGTAATATGCTCTTTGAGAAGTCTTTGACTTCTGCACTCTACGGAAAGAAATAGGGTGATGCACAGTGAGCTTTTATGTGCTAAACAACACATGAATCGTGTCTGTTGCCTGTAGATGACAAGTTTTCCTTATTTATCCTTTAAAAATGAGGCTAATTCACTTAATGTGTATAATCACAAGACACTAAGGTTTTATCAAGTGAAAAAAATTCAAGAATATTAAAAGATCTTCCCATCAGTAGCCCTTTCTCCTTTGTATCTTACCAGTGGCAAAAAAACCTACTTCACTTCTCACTTGAAGTAATGATAAGGCAATGGCAGTGTTGTTTTCCTGTTTGCTAGCTACTGTTCAGTTTCTTCTTACCTCTCGGCAGAAGCTCACAATGTTCTCCCAGAGTTCCTTGGCCTCACCCTCGTCATTTCGCCGACGGGCCTCCACATGCATGCTCTCCCTCCTCTTCAGAGGCTTGACCACCTTGCGAAGTGTGAGGTACTGCTGGGGTGTGTGGCACGCTGCACAGTTCTTGGCCTTGACGTCATTGAGCAGTGTACATGCTGGGCAACCCCATTGACCCACCTTCTCCTGAAGGCTAGATGAGGTGGAGGAGGAAGAGGAGGAGGACGTGGAAGTAGTAGTAGCTGAAGAAGACGAAGGGAAGACCCGGGCCTGTTTCCGTGTTTTATGACCCGAGGAGGATAAAGAAGAAGAGGTACAGGAGCATGGTGCAGTGCCAGGCCCCAAGGGGAGGCCACAGTGTGGGCAGCAGTGGGGCAGTGGCACCTGCTGCTCCTGGAAGCCATGCAGTTTGGAGGAACCACAGGCTGAGCACTTGGGTGCCCCTGTGGGGTTGCGCAGGGTGCACTTGGAGCAAGCCCAGGTGCTGAAGTCCGGGCTAGAGGGACTGGCCGGGGTAAAGCGCACCGCTTCACAGCCTACCAGGTCAATGAGGTCAGCGCCTGCCCGTGATGACCGGCAAGCCTCGCACTTGGACAAGGTTCCTGGGTTGGGCTTTGAGCAGCTAGGGCACTTCCAGGTGGGGGCTGCGGAGGAAGTAATAGAGAGGTGAGGGGGTGGTGGGTGGGAGTGAGGGTCCTCCTCCTCTAAGATACTAAGGCGTTTACTCGGGTAGGAAGGCTCTTGGGGTTGGGCATGTTTGGGCTTGGCTGGCCGCTGTGGCCCGGGCTGGGGTGGGACACTGGCTGTTGAAGGGGAAGTAGGGCTGGGGGCGTTGGTTCCCGAGTTTGGTGGGCGCCCTGGAGGGGGCACCTCTCTCCTGCTGCGTGGCACAGGGTTGTTCTGGAGGGATGAGAAAGAGGTAAAGGGGGAGGAGAGGGACTGTGAGGGAACATGGGGAGGTTCTGGGGGCTCACAGGGAGGGGCAGGCGGGGAGTCGTCCGTTAGATCAATAAGGAGTGGGGCTGCCCCTGCTGTGTGCACAGGAAACCCCAACACAGGCGTGCGTACTTCGGGCACCACCAGTGCCTCTGGAGGGATTTTAGGCAGAGACAGTTTCCTGGGCCCCCCACAGGCTGAGCAGGACAGTGCCACAGGTGTGTTGTGGAGTGTGCAGCGAGGGCATGCCCAGCCAGAGAGCTGTCCCTCTGGACCGCCCACCTCTCCATTGCTTTCTGACCGTCGCAGTACTTCCTCCTTGGGTGGGTGCTGCCCACGGGGCTCCAGGAGCACAGTGGGGGTGACAGTGGGTGTTGGAGGTTCAGTAGGAGGGGGCAGCAAGCCGTTGGCAGTGGCAGCTATGGTGGTGGTAGGGGCTGTGGGAGTGGCAGGGGATGGTCCAAAGCCACAGACAGAGCAGGCTCCAGAGCCCTGGGGGTTGTTGAGGGTGCACCGGGGACAGGCCCAGCGCTGCTCCTCAGTGCTGCTCAGCCGCAGGATCTGGTTGAGGTCAGGCTTCTGGCGTGGCGCCTCACAGATGGAACAGCGAGGTGCTGCACCGGCATTTAAGAAGGTACAACGGCCACATGACCACTCACTGCCTCGCACTGCTGCTGCCATGGAGCCAGGAGAGTGAGAGTGGCTGTAAAACAGAAAGAGTGAACATAAATCCATAAAAAGAAATCAGTCAAAAATACATATATTAATACAAAGTGTTCGCAAGCTGCAATTTGCTAAAATAACCGAGACAAGTGATGATAAATGTAGTATGTGGAACAGCAAGTCCTATTGCTCCATCATTAGAGCTATTAAGATCAGGGCAACGAACTACAAGGGAGAGAACAGAAAGGAATACTGAGCAATATGACAGAAAAGGGAATGTTGAAAAAAAGATTAATGAATTACAAAGAGAATGAATCCATAGGCATCTAGAGAGTTAAGGGTAATTGGAAGGAGAGCAAAAACTAAAACTTCTGAGTCAACACAGAGAGAGAGAGAGAGAGAGAGAGAGAGAGAGAGAGAGAGAGAGAGAGAGAGAGAGAGAGAGAGAGAGAGAGAGAGAGAGAGAGAGAGAGAGAGAAAGACACACACACAGGACAGATTAGCCAGTGCAAGGGAAAAAAAAAAATCAAACCACTCTCCTTGGGGCATTGAGGGCAGTAAATCCATACACAATGCCCCCATGATGAGAGCCAGGGAGACAGCAGATAGAGGGAGGAGCCAAAGGGAGGAGAGGAGAGGAGAGAGGGAGGCTGCTACCGCTTCAGAATACTGAGTGAAGCCTTTTTAGAGCTCTCCACCTGACTGACACTTATTAGAATGGAAAAAAACACATGGGATCTCTTGCACTTCATATTAGCACCTCTCTTCCCTTTTCCTCAGTGAATGTTAATGCAGGCTAGACAGGGGCAACTTAAGGTTGTGTCAATCCCATGTCCAAATGGATTTTCAAATGAAGGCTGAATGCTTGGGTCTATTAATTCTGGCAGCACTTATGAATTTGTTATATTTTAATGACAATCGTTCACAGGTCTGAATTTAAAGTCATTAGAAACCTCCTATTATCAAGATCTGTTATCTAACAGCTGTTATCTAAGAAGCCTTGTTGTTATGTCAAATCTATGCTTTAACTTATAACATAGAAAGTAGAAACAGAACAATGAGTGAGAAAGTATGAGGATGAAGAATAAATCAGTTGTGTTCTGTGTCTTCATTCAGTGATTCAATATGGAGCTATGCATCTATCTAATCAGATAATAATTGCTTAGATAGATAGATAGATAGATAGATATGCACACATCACAATAAATCTGGCCCAGGTTAGACATTCACTTCATCCAATGTGCCCAATGTGCTTGGTCTTCAGGCAAAAGGGCTAAATCAGGCTCTCCGGGGAGAATGACATAGTTGAGCACCTCCATAGCAAAAGGGGGGACAGCCCTTCTAGGAAGGAAGGGACATTGGTGCTGTCTGGACAAGCCCATAAATGTCATTGTCACTCAAGCTGCTCATGTGTGAACACCAACACAGAGAGGGTGGTGTGGGCAGTAAAGGGCAGTGGAAATGGCTGAGGTGCTAAGAGCTAGCGTGCTGAGCTGCTCGACCTGAGCAGCCTAGTGGCAAAGACGTCACCCAGAAACTGACCACAGAGCTTGTGGCTCCGATCACGTGTGTGCCTATTAATAATACATTATTAGACCTTTTGGTTGGTCATAATAGAGGAGGGGGACCATGTCCATTTTTCTTTTTGAGGCGACCGGTGGTGATTTGAAAAAGGCTTTTATGAGGCCGAATTGGCCTTGGGCTTTTTCCTGTAGAAATCCAGTGTTTACTATATCTACTTTTATAAGTAAAAAAATAAATAAATAAATAAAACAATACGATTCTTTGTTGTGTTTGTATGAAAGCATAAAAAACAAGAATCTGCCTATAGGCTATGACCATTTCTTTGAAAGTCCACATAACATTTCTGTGTCACTGCTGGGAAGTATAGGATTGTTGTATGCTGACTGCTGGTTGGCTGGGTCTCACTCTTCCTCACTGCAGCACCATGTGTCCTGGCCAGCTAATTGCCCTTAGTTCAACTCCATTAAACCCTTTCAGTCCAGCAGAGTCCTCTGAACCCAGGGGAACCTCTTGCAGACAACCTCCGCCTCACAGCGCACTCTCTTCACTCTGTTTCTGCTGGTTGTGCTCTTCTCCCTGAGGTGGGGTGGAGAATGACAGCAAGGAGGGGCACCAATGTGTCTCTCTGGGTTTCTTTGTGTGTGTGGGAGTGCACGCCATTTGTGTTTGCGTGTACATGTACTTCTTTGTGCATAAATAGTTGCGTATGCATTTTTATTGTCTAAGTACATTTGTGCCTGTTTTTGTGTGTTCTCAGCCCCAGGGCAGTAAGACAGGGAGGTAGAGGTCCTCTTGCTTTGTGTCAGGAGACATTAGCGCTGCATTCACTCTCCTAGACTGCAGTTAGCACTCTAAAGTGAACCAGGGGCCCCCCGAGTGAGGAGGAAACTTGGCCCACCAACACCAACACAGTGCAAAATTAAGAAAACACACTTTTCAGAGACATCCAGAGACCTGGGTTACAACAGTTTCTCCCACTGAAACACTAACAATCTGTGCTTAATGCTTTATTTACTTAGACTATCACCCCACAGATTTATCTGTCAATTCCTAATGGTGGCTATGGAATATGAAGTATCCTTTAACCCAAACATAAACAAACATTGAGGGGTAACAATTTAGAACCAGTAACTGTATAAGAATGACGAAAAAAAAAAAAAGTTGATCCATTTCTCCAACTCACAGGACAAATGGTTTTGCCTAAAATGATTCTAAGGTATGATGTATTGTATGATATGGCCTACTGATATATTGTTTATATTATTTATGCTGTGTCCTCAGTGTGAGGGATGTAACACGTCCTCCACCCTCTTGGTGGTTTAGTTAACTGGGCTTGATTAACATGACAGCTCCCTGCTAGCTTAGACGGCACATGTTCACACCATGCTTCCATTGGCCTACCTATCTGAAGGCTGCAGCCAGCAATGACAACAACAACAACAGCAACAACAGTGTTGACACCTCATGTTTGCTGACAGGTCGTTCCCTGTGGCCATTTTCCTAACTGTCAGGCTTCTATCATCTCCAGTGAGAGAGCAAAGTCATACTGTCAACCACATGGAGACTTTGTTAAAGGACTTCAGGGTCCCTATATATTTTCCATTTCAAAATTCCAGACTTTTCCAGGCTTACATTTCCACACATTCTGGATTATTCTTTTCTGACTATGTTTTAGGGATCAACAACATTGATTTTTCAGGGCCAATATGGACAGTGATTATTAGCAATCAATGACACTGATTACCAATATTTAGGGCCGATGTTCACTTGCAGTAAATCTGAAAATTGCAGTGTCAAACTTAATAGTATTACAAACTACAACACAAACCTTGCCTTGAATTAACATGTTTAATTATCATTTTATTAGTAAAAACTTACCAGAAAATTAAAACAGAATGCATTGCATATGCATGCTCACTCATATGTGTGCACACAGACACACACATACACACGCTTTTTGTCCTTGGCCCTGTGTTCAGTGGAGCTGCTCTAAAAGTGCTCACTTCAGCGCCTCAGTTCCTCAGTGTCGCAGACCTGGGCGGGAAGCCAAGAGCTTACAGTGGAGAGACACACACCTCACCCCTAGAAAACCCATCTTCCTAGGGGCTTCCACTGCTGTGAGGTCCTCTCAGCAGCTCTCCTGCTTGCTCCTTGTCTAAATGTGTTTGTGTGTGTAGGGGCTGAACAATTATTGAAATATTCAAAATTTCAACATGACCAAGTGAAACACCCAAATCGCAAGAGCTGCAATTTTTGGATAAAGGTAAAAATGTGACAAAAAACTGTTGTAAATCAAATAGTATGGTGCTACAGAGATGTCATGGCCTACAAACTGTATTTCCCAAATATAAGAAAAAATTACCCCAGCAAAAGTCATACATCATCATTTTAACAACTTTTTCAATGAAAATCAAACTTCTAATGCAAACCGTATTATTCTTATCACAACCGTGAGCCATACCACAATCACAATATCTGTAAAATATTCGCAAAATGTTTTTTTTTTAACCATATTGCTCAGCCTAACTTCACTAGGTTTCAGACGATCACAGTGGCATTCATTTCAAGCACTGTGAGTTCTATGGCTGTCAGTGAACTCCAGCAAACTGTTAGGTAGTGGGAAAAAGCCCAATTAAAGTAATTATGACTGGTGAGATATAAGCCACAAAGTGTCTTAGAGCTAAAGACAAAAGGCACCCAGGAGAAACTGACAGGGTAGACAGAGATCAGTGCAGGATGTAGACAACTGAAGAATAATGACGGCCCCACTTGGTGTTAAGGAAGTTAAAGTTAGAGCTAGAGGTGGTGAGGTGAGTCAACACTAGAGGCACTGATGGTGTGTATAGCACCATGGCTGGCTGGATGCACTCCACATTCTGAACTCTGGTGTGAGATCAAGTGAGCCGAGTCCCGCCGGCTTCTCCCCGCCTCACCGTGAGACATTTGGCCTTTGTGCGACAGTCATTAGCAGTGCCTTTCCAAGGTTGGCTGCGAGCCCAGCGCCTGAGGGAAAACTGTGCTACCCTCCTTGGCCATTGGGGGCAGAGTATTTCTACTGAATAAACACAACACAAAGGCCAGCGTCACCACAGGACTGGATGTCATGAGGATAGCAGCTGTCATGGCTGTTATACAAGGCCATTGTTTGTTCAAAGAATACAATTTTCCTTAATGATGAATCACAGCCAAAAAAGGTTATGATTTGCAATGGTAATTCTTTCTTCTTGTCTTCTTCAAATGCAGCTAACAGCCTGCCTTTAGTCTCTCCATGTTTACTTGTTTTGCTAAGATTGCCAATATCATGCGCACAGATCATAATCAATACAATGTTTGTTAAAAAGACAACAAATGGCCCTTTTCTGAGATTACCCAAGACAATAGATGATGAAAAACAAATCGAAAGTGGAACTACTCCTTTAACTTTTTAATTCCATGTTGCTATAAACTACTTAGGAAGTAGAGACACATCATAATCAGAAATGTTTAACGGCTCACTACTCTGGCAAGAGTGTCAGTGGGGAAAAAAAGAGAGAAAACACAAAGTACACAAAAACACTGAGCAGACGCTTTCCCTACAGCTCCATTCTAATTTAACACAAAAATACTGAGGACAAAAGTCATGTCAGACCCCAAATTATCACATCCTTCTTAATGGCTGCCTCACAAGTTAATTTCCACTAGAGGTGTAATGACTCATTCATTGCATGGATGCTTCGATTATAAATTCTGAAGATTCAGCTGCATAGGTCTGCTAAAAGAAATAAATAGAATTAATCAGTCTGACTTGCACTGATATAAAATGCTTTGAATCAAATCAATCTTTGAATGAAAAATGCTATATAGCCCAACAGTTTGCTCAGTCAATGAGTCTTTTGTGTCATATGAAGTGTCTAAGAAATTTTACCTTGTGCCTTGTGAAATATTGTGTACTTGAAACTCTTAAACACCGACCTCCACTTGGAATTCCATGCTCTGGACATGTTCATACCACACAATTGCTCAATATACTGTTAACTATGTGGAGCTTGTACAGAAAGCCACATACATGGCAGGATTTATTAGCTGCAAACTAGCCCACTAGGTAAAAGGTTGACTATTTGTATGCTAAAAGCTTTTTTGTCCTAGACTCAGCTGGTGCTACCTGGCTCATCAGTGTGTGGCTGTGTAGTGCTGGACCTAACTCAGTGGGGGGTGCTCCTAGTTAATAATGTAGCCAATCCATACAGCACTTGGACCATGAAGCCTGAGCCTGTCATTTGGCCTTACACAACATGCTCTGACAGTGAAGGGCTCCTACTGCAAGAAACTTTAGCACGGCCTTTCTACAGCACACAAATAAGAAAATAAGAAGACACAAACAAACAAACAAACAAAAACAAACAAAATAATTAAATAAATTAAAAAATTGCTGCTATATCACAAATAAGTGTTAAAGTCCAAAGTGTAGCATGATGGCTTGAGATAGATACTAGGCCTGCAATGATTAACTGACATAATCAACAAAATCAATAGATGCATTCATAAGGGATTTTTAAGCAAATGTGTCACATTATTTATTTAAAAGTTGCACATTTTAATGAGATTTACCATTTCTTCAAAATAATTACAAGCAAAGGATAACTTTCTTATGTTAGTACGCCTTCACAAACAGCATCCTCCATCTGCTCCTCAAAGAACAGAACTCAGCAAAGCTTTTAATTTTCAGTTACTGTGCCATTTTGCTTTTTTGATTACTTATTGATTTGATTACTTTGATTACTTACTTATTGATTACTTATTTACCCAACTACCCGTTGGTTGCAAGTCTACAAGATAAGTAATTGACACAACAGGCAAGGATTTATCAGCTACTCACTTGAATTCATATTTGCCAAAGTCGCCTACTCAACATCAGCACTTGGATTAAACACAGCATTACAGGCTATAAGGAAATGATTGCCTAAGCATGACTGACAAATCAACCAGGACTGATCCACCAGGGCAGAGGTGCTGGCCTCATTCTTGATGCCCGCTGCGGCCAGACTGGCGGCACAAAGAGGTCTAAGCCATGCCCCAAAAACACTGACTTACTGCAGCTACTTAGCCTGTGCTACCTTCACTGAGCACTGCTACATGTCACATGAGATGTAATGGAATAAGATTTTGATTTTATGTTTATAGTGTGAGATAAAATTATGGCTTTACAAATACAATGCCACACCTTAGCCTATTTTACCACATGACAGATAGGAATATCAAAGGAACAATTTCTGATATAAAAATTCATTAGTAATTTTGCTTGTACAAAGAACATGTATTGTACAACAGCTGCCTTTAGGGAAAAAAAACAAACAAAACTAATGGATTGGACTTAGTGTAGTATGTTAGTGTTTCACATCTGTCCTAAACCTGGAAACGTTTTAATCAATACAGAGCAAACGGAGCAAACAGGAGTTATCACACCACAGCCCCGACAGCCCTGCATCGACAGGAAGAAACCTTGTTGAGTGGAAATATAATAGCAACTATACTCTTATTCCTGTTTTATTAATAATGGACTACACTATGTTTCACCATCTATCCATCCTTTTCCCATACCCACTAATACATATTCAGTGTCACAGAGGGCTAGTGACTATCCCGACATGCGGCCCTAAAGCCCAATTCTTCACTCACTGCAGCTTCACGGATTGGGAAAATTTTATGATTTATTTCCTATGAGCTAATATTTATCTTGTTGATAGGCTGCAACCAAGCTTAATAAGTCTAAACATGGTTAAGGGCCCTTTCTTTTGAATAGTGATCTTGAACGTGATGTAAAAACATATACCCCCTAAACGACATTTTCATCTGCATTTTGGATATTAGTCGCCTATCCAAAATGGTGAATATAAAGCTGGGATGTTGTTTCATCCTTGTTAGCTAATGTAGCTCCCATGCAAACACAAACAATGCAAACCACTCTCATAAAGAAGCCTCAATATGCTCAATCGTGTGCAAAAGCCAAGAAATAATCATAATCATGGATACTCTGCCTTTTTATGTGACTGCAGTCAGCCAATGGTGTTGTTATAACATGTAGTTAAGTGACATTGTTTAATTACTGCATCCATACAGGTGACATCCAGGGGAAAGAATGAAGCCATAGGGAGAGATGAGCATAACCACCATCTGGCAAGGGATCACTAAGGGCTGTCAGAGTCCTGGCATTACCAAAAAGACCGGAAGAGCCGGTTGTGCTTTTATCATGCTTCTTATTCTCAAAAACCATTGGCAGAGAGCATGCTGAAGCCTACTGAGTATTTCATAGTAATTCCTGTTTCACAGAGCAGGGGCGTGTTATGACAAATTGAGACTTATCTGCGGCCATCATGCCCTTGGATCAGACAGGCTGTAAAGAAAGATAATGCATGTTGAAACATTCGGCTGTGTCTGTACACACCAAGAAAACTCCAGTGAGGGATTAGATCAGCAGTTTTACACATTCTTTGCAACACTTGAGAAAACACAGACTGGAAATTCATTTTGCCCCCTTAAATGCAGTCGGCAGCAGTTTTACTGTCAAAAATTGTGAAGTTTTGTTTACCACTTCATTGTGGAACTTTTCTTGCTGGTGTGAGATTACAGCAACCTCTTCACTTATAAGTCATTTTCCCCTAGCAAGCATCCCTCCCTGTCTATCAGAAGAGCTGATGAGTCAGGGCCACAGACTGGAGGATTAACTGTAAGAGCCGCCTTTCTACCTGCCAGGTAATATGTTCTGGCACCTACATGACTCACTACTCAGCCCTGAGTGGTCCTCATTCACTAAGAACAGAAGGGACAGTTTTCCCTTGCATCTTCTCTGTGGCTCTCCTTGTTTCCGAGCTGTGTATTATGTCGTATGAGGGACACTGTGTGATGTTCATGGCAGGGAGTTGCTCTTAAGCACAGAAGAACGAGATGAAATTCAAGCTCCAATAGAGATTTCTGTAAAGATTGCCTTTCCACAGCTGTGTATGAATGTGACTCAACTTGTTTGGTTGAGAGCCCAGCATTCATTACAGCAGACAGTATGGAACCGAGCCTCCAATGCAGTTATCGGAGGTGAGCCTTGATAGAAGTCTTCACTGGCAGATAACTTTTCATTTTCAGACTAAGACTTGGGTGATATGATACAGGCAGAGTGATGACAGTGAAGCTTTGGTCACAGGAGACAATACATCAGGACAGTTGGACAGCCACTGGGAGTGACACAGAACGGAACAGTTTTTTTTAAAAAAAAATGAGATTTAAAAATTTTCAAGACAACTAAAAAGATATGAACAGAGATAAATAAAAAAAAAAGTTATGGCACTGGTGGTGATACAAAAAAGGTTTTGTATGAGAGAAAATGGGACAAAACGTTTTTTCAATGTGTGTCCTTAGGCCGAGAAAATGCACTAACACACATCAGTGGAACTACACTCTTAAAAAAAAAAAAAATCAAGAAACAACCCCCTCTTATGAAACTGGAACAGTCCAAGTGCCTAGGCCAATCCCTTAAAATCAAATGTGATGCTGTGAAAACAATGGGGGTGTTGTTTTAACACCATGTCAGGTCAGAATGATGCAATCTGTAAGAGTTTCTGAGTCTATTTATCCTTATTATGAGAACACACACACAAAACAGAAACAAATAATTAAGAACTTAAATTTTGGATGAGAAGGGGCAAAAGAAAAAAAAAAAAAACAGCAACAACAACCTGACCTCTAGCCATACCCTCGGTGAATTTTTCACAACCAGTGCTCATTTTTGACAGGTGAATCTGTCAGTGGTGGAGACAACTTCAGACTTTTGAATCTTTAAACAGAGGAAACTGTCTGACTGGGTTTCAGCAGACAGCACAAGCACAGAGCAAAGAGAGAGCAAGCAGGAAGCTGGCAGGAAGCTCTTGACTCAGGGAGGAAGAAGAGGAAGAGATGGCAGGGGCACCGTGTCGCTGCCGCTGTGCTAATCTGATGTTCCTAACAGGAGCCTGGACCTGGAGGGCGAGAGCACTGCTGACACAGCGCAGCATTCATCCAGAGAGGAACTACCCAAGCAGAAATCACAAAGGAGAGGTTTACTTCCTGTTCTCAACGCACAAATTCAACACTTAAAAGGCAGATCATTAAAAATCATGGGCTGTTAAGTTGCCCTGGTTCACTGGCTTCTATCCAGTATCACTAAATATTGACTTGAATAATGGACAAGCCATAAGGTATTCCTCCAGAGGTGCAATTTGCTAGTTTGGGTTTCCTCCGTTGTGTGAGACAGCCAGGTTTCCATGTGTAGTCTTATCTAGGGCCCGAAGGAATTAGGCTACTGAACATATGCTACAGATTTCCATGGCAACAAGAGTGGGGGGAATCATGTCAGTGGCAATGCCAATACGCTACAATTTTTTGCTGCATCAATGCACTGTTTTCCAGTGTAAGCCACAGTATGAAGGAGAGCATGTGTGCCAAATTCATTCTGTTGGCTTGGTGGAATGTCCTGACGTGGCCCTCTTCATCAGACAGGCAGTGGCGAGGGAAGATGGGCTGAAATAATTCAGACATAAACATGGCCAATGAGCACACTGGTTGAATCCAAGTGGACTGGTTTTAATCCAATTAACGGGAGGAGAGCCAGTGGAGTGGAGCTGCGATAAACGGCATCATCCATCATGCTGGGACAGTCACAGACACTGGGATCGACTCAGAGAGCAAGCACTGAATTTGAGGGCTGAGGGCTGCCTAGGCCATATGCTGCTAACACATAAAATAGGTTATATTGGTAAGGCATGGAAATGTCATGGCTGCCTTGATCAATAATAGTCTTTTGATTAATACTGTATTGTGCTGGCACCAAAATAGAGAAAATATTTATATGTTTGTGAAACATTGTGGCTCATACAACCACATCTCTGTTGTGCATCTGTGCTTGGTGAGTGGGTTGTTTTCTTGAGACAACCTTAAGAGTCAACATACTGATTCAGTACACACAAACACTTCCCAAAGTCAATGGGTCTCTACTAGATGAAAACAAATTGAAATTACCCAAGGACAGGGCTGTTGGTGCAGTCTCCAAAGCTGAGAATAACAAGGCAAAGAAAGTGTTTTATAGGACAATATATTGCAGAATAAACTCTGAGAATGGCTGAGGTTAAGCTGGGCTCATAGTGCTCTGTTGTTTCTATATTTCATGCTCTGTCACGGCTCAGCAAGGCTTGCCTAACCTCGTTAGGCTCACACAGAAGTGTGTTTGAGTGTGTGTGACTTTGTGTGTGTGTGAGAGAGAGAGACTAAGAGTGACTGTGCGTGTGAGGGGGAGAGAGAGAGAGAGAAAAAAAAAAGAGAGAGAGAGCGAGCATAGGGTAGACAAGAGAGCATGTTCTAAGTACTACCTCATATTGTTTCTAAAAGCTTTGTTGTCAGAGTATACTTGTGTGCGTCCGTCCCTCGCTGTGACCAAAAGCGGTGGATCGAAATTGTGTGTACATGTCTGCATGTCTCCATGTGTCTATGTGCTCAGCTGACTGAGGCTGGAGTCTGATTGGCGATGGAGGCAAAGGCTTGTTGCTATGGGGATGCACATCATGAACACAACGGAAGAGTCTCCAGGAAAAACAAAAGGAGTTTAGTATATGATGCAAAACCGCACTGGCAGTGGGAGCTCCACTAAAGTTTCATTCTTACAGAGAGCTATGGCTGATGGAGTTATGATGTAGTGCGGGCACCTGTGTATCCTGGCTAAATTTTACATCTCTTAAAGAGTAAGCAATAGAGGCTGTGACGGCCTTAACTGTTAAGTGGGGGGCAACTGCAAGGAAAACAATGACAGCGGCAGGCAGAAGTCGAGAAAGATGAAAGCCCTACTGGAGCCTGATGCTGAATAAATAATGACATCCATTGTGGGGAAATTTGACCAGGCCCTCTGAAAATCAATAACTAACAACCGGACCATGATGCCCTGAGTGACTCAGCAATAACTTCAATATACTGGCGGCGGTCAATATCAGCTGCCTGGTTCCGTTCTGGGAGACATGACACTCAGTGAACAGCCAACACTTCTAAACAAGTTTGTGCGAGAGTTGTTGAGAACAGATCATCTTTTGGATTACTGGAAGAAAATCACTCAATCACGATCCCACATTGTCCGTTAGCCTCTCGGGGCAACGGCCAATTTTTTGGGTGGTCCAATATAGCTGCAAATGATTCTGTTTCTTATACACAAGTCAAAAATTCCTCCACACAGTACACAAACACCAACACTTTTTGTAGATGTTTTAGACCAGACGATATTTCTGCCAATGTGTTGTACCTCTTTCACTATTGACACGGATTGTTTACCTTCATAAAACCACTCAGACTACAAATGGCAACTATTTGGACTACAATGGAAACAGAAATGAATGGATGGTAGGGGTGTAACGGTACATGTATTCGTATTGAAAATTTTCAGGACAGGACGTTGGGTTCGGTACAGAGGTGTGCAGCACGGGTGAGTTACCACATAAATATAATACATGGCGGAACATAAGTTTCACTTTCATTTATCCATAGCCATGTGCAGCTACACGTGCGAAACAGTAGAAGGCAGCAGTACGCCGGGGAAGCGTCTAGTCTCTCGAAGAAGCATAATAAGCTACACCTGAAGCATGACCTGAAGCCTGAGCACTGATGTCATGGCTACGGCTAATGCTACCAAAAACCGGGACTAGCGAGAAACTAGAGCTTGAAGACCGTCCCTTGTCGTTAAAATCTCCTGTTTGGGAACACTTCGGCTTCCTGGTCAAATATTGCAACGGACAAAGACAAGTGGATAAAACAAAGGCAGTGTGCCGACATTACTCAGCTGAGATCGGGTACGTTCATGGCAACACGACAAACATGCTACTTCATTTGAAACGGTGTCATCCGAGTGTGAATATCTCTGGTACAAGAAAAAAAACACCTTAGTGCAAACACAGCTGACTACAGCATTCAAGCAGCCTCTCCCTAGCAATTCAGATCGGGCCAAAATTATAACAACTGCCATCGGAGTTTTTATATATTTTGTTTATTTCAGCATATTTTATTTATTGGAAAACTTATTACCAGCACTTGCCAGCAGTATTCTATTTTTTTTCCATATTTTTTTTTATAATGTTACAATAATGTTCCTAACAATTTTGTTCATTTTGTTCCCATACTGTACCAAAAATGAACCGAACCGAGACCTCAAAACCGAGGTACGTACCGAACCGTGATTTTTGTGTATCATTACACCCCTAGTGGATAGATAGATAGAGACGTAAATAGAGAGAGCGAGACAATCTGTTTAAACTCAATAAAAACTGGGCACGCAAACTGGGGTTTTTACACATTTCACACTGTGGACACTCAAGGATTCAGAAAACAATGAATCATACAATGGATTAATCTATTGCAGCACAGTCCATTCCGGAGATAACTGAATGCAGCTTTTTAATAGTCAATGCTGAAAAACTCAAGTCTCTGTTTTTCAGTAAGTATGAAAAGGAAGCCTCTTCCATAGATAGTTGACCTCATCAGTCATAGACCTTGGCTATTTCTCTATCACACAGCACTGCTGCAAGCCCAATAAAATAACAAATTCTTGCTTTCAGAAAACACTTGACAAGTCCAATAATTTCAGACCATCAAATTGTGAGGAAATGTTTACCACATTTGCATCATTTGCATGGCTGTGTGTTACTGGACACTGGACTTTGTTCAGGTCAAAGAGCACTCCAACAAACCTGACAGTGGGTTAAATCAAGGGTTGTCTGGAAGTCCGACAAAAGCATTATGACAAAACTCATATTTTAATCGCCCTTGGACTACTTTTCATTGGGATCACATTGCTGAGGTCAATCTATCTGTCCAGGCAATCCACTCAGCACTGCCTAAAATGTAGCACATACTGTACAGCTGTGCTAGGAAGATCCAATGGGGGTGGGATTTCAGTTTACAAATCCGGCTTAGCCAGATTTTTGGTGCATCATAGGAAAACATCAAAATGCAGGCTTTGATTAGATAACCTTTGATGAAACTGAGGATTTGATCCATAACTGTGAGGTTACTGAATCCTCAGTGAGCCTTTCATGAAGAAAGACTGAATGTGAAATAAAGTCCACAGTATGTGTGACAGTAGTAAGTGTCTAAAGTGAACAACTCCAGTGAATAGCATCAATTACAGCACAAAGCACACACTAGCCAACACACCATCGAAGTGACTGCAGGCAAAGACAACTCTAACACAACAAGCAGATCTGCAAAATTAAGCCCTCTGTCATTTGTACACTCAGGCTCACAGCTCCAAGTGACAGCATCCCCATGTAATACAACCCTACAGCCTGTCCCGCCCTCAGCTTCCCCATCAACTGGCCAAGCCAGACCAGTCCTGTCCTGTGTCCCAGGTGCAGTCAACTGAGTGATGTGTTGGCACCCGGCTGGTTACACAGCCTTGGCTCTTACCTCCGCTCTCGGTGAGGCAGCGGGTGCTGCTGCTGGCGTGTGATGAAGGTTGTGCCCCACACCGGACTACTGTGGCTGTTCCTGAGCCAACCCATCGGAGGTGATGAGGGGTAGGGAGTACTTCGAAAGCCATGGTCCGACTCTGTCTCCGCAGTGAGAGATGAGGCCGAGCTCCCCATCACCACAGCGATAGGAAATTAGTCTTTGAATGTACTCTAATAGGACGACTTGGTTTTTGCTTTGTGTCTTAAAAAGCTGACAAAGGGTCCACAGTTGTGTTCAATCACAGACACATATTTTGGTGAGCAAGCTAGGAGGATTTCTGGAGCACAAAAGTAACCCTTAACATGTGTTTGTATTTTCAGTCTGCTGCTGAGAACCTTCTATTTCAAAAGGGATGAATTTTCTTCTGCAAAACTTTGAGGATGCTTGAACAAAAAAAAAATCTAATAAAAAAGCAACAACAAGGAAATCAAAGGTGAAGCTATTCAAAAATAAGTGTAATTCGCAGGTGGCTAAGTCTGCAGACTCAGGTGGATTTCCCACAGTGAGTGGGAGAAGTAGTACTCAATCCAAACTATAATTGGATGCCCCAAGCACTGATTCCAGTTCAGCAGTAGGTCTCAGAAACGGAAAAATACATTTCTCTCTCAGCAGAAGCTTACAATTCTCTCCCTTATAGACTTAGAAGTCTCTATGTTAACACTCCGTACCATGTTTTGAATAGTGCCACTCATAATTCCTCCTGCATTGCTCCCGACACATCTCCCCTGTCTGTGCTGTCAATCTCATGCCTGCTTCCTCTTTCCTTTGCACATGCTCATAAGATTAGGCAGAACAGAAAGAGGTGTGTGCACAAGTAATTGGGTTCACCGTCAATCAGCATCTCTGCAGCCAGACAGTACTCCACTGCAGTGTGTTGTGGTTGGTTTAAAAAGTGGTAACAAAAACAAAATCCATCTAAATATAGACTGCAAAGTATCTGATTGGTTGTGGAATCCTAAAAAAATCGTGCCTCCCAGGAGATGACATTAGTGGCATGGTCCATGAAGACAGCTGATGTCGTGCCATCAGTGATGGCACCGACTTGATCTTGATGGAATGTCTTGATGAAAGAATATGCAGTCTACCCGGAGTTGTTTAGAACATGCACACTGAGGAAGCTGAATGCACTGCAGCTCCTGGGCAGGGTGTTGGCACACTACAAGTATGCCAATATCCAAGTCTCATCTTTCAGATATCCAGTCTAACTAACAGCTGCTCTGGTGGTTTAGCAGGAAAACACCCCTCTGCATATCTGACACTGAATTAAAACTTCATCTTTCAAACCTTTGGGAAAGGCTTTCTGCGAGATCACACCACTTGTGACATTTAGTGAATTTCAGTAACAGGCATAACTGTCAAAGGATTTCCACTTGAATAAATTACATGGACTTTGCAGTTTAACCTAGAGACAACCCAGATGTCGAGAGGTGTTTATGCAGAGTTTTAAAGGAGTAAGCTCTTTAAACTTCAGCAGTTCGCGTTGGCATGAAATGTTCCCTGCTCAACAACCAGTTCTGTGTACTCTCCGACAAAATACCCAAGAGGAGTGCTCCGTTTCAGGCTGTGGTGTTCTGCCAACGCAAGGACGGGAGATGATCCTAGTTCCCGCTGTCTGAGAGACGGCAGAGCTTAATTTCTGTCTGATCCCGCTGAGGAGGCCGACCAGTCTAGTTCATCAACTTGCGCTCGGATTTATGTGTACTCGCTGGCCTGTCATAGCAAGTCTCTACAGGCAAAGCAGCTGAACGAAACAACTATCATTCCAACAGAGGTGTCAAGCGGAGCTTTACCCCGTTTGCATGCATTTTGTTGAGTATCGATAGCCCGTATAACCCTGAGGCGTCTAACACGAGCGATATCCCGTGGCTTTTAGCATTGTTTCATCCAGGATTTTAATTTAGGCATATATTTAAAATTAACGTTATTATGGAAATAACGCATAACAGAAAATACCCGAGCACAAAGCTACAGTTTAGGCTTGCATGTTCATGACATGCTACGTGATAATGATTAATTACTAATAACGCAAGCACCCGTGGGCTTTTAAATTATTCCACAGCGCTGCAAAGCAATACTTGTATAAAAGGTATGCTGAATCTGTCCGTGTCCTGACCAACTCCGTAGCCGAGTAGTAGCGGCATAGAGGCCGGGGACAGTATCATGCAACAAGCGAATTGTTGGGCTCGAAAAAACGTGAAAATAGGCAATAAGGTCTCATCCAGAAGAGGGGACTCAGTCACAAATTTCACCGTCTTCCGCCGGGTCCATTCCACCCTGAGCTCATATTTTCGGCGTTTAGGCTGTAGATGCTGAGCCTTGTTGTCTTATATTAAGAGACATCCTCGCTCCAGTCCCGTTGTCGCTCTGGAAATACATGACTACCCACAGTGTAGGATTGCTCCATAGACTCCCGGTGTATCATTCCATCTGGGTATGTTATCGTCCCGTGATATATTCTGCTTTTTTCCACGGGCTTTAATTCTCCCTCTCTGATAGCCTGAGTGCAGTTGACGAGGATGCAATCTCTTCCTAACAGCGGATTACTGGAGTGTCAGCAGCGCGCATGCGCAGTGGCCCATCGACCAGAGGAGCCGGAGGGCTACGTTCAAGAGGTTTAAATAGTCCTAAACCTCAACAGAGTCCTTTGCGTAAAGGTTTTAGTTATTAATGTGAATATTGTCATTGCAATGAATAATACTCATGAACTCAAAATAATGCCTGGCCAAATTTAATGCTTGTTCTACAGGGAAATGCTTGGTAATGAGACATTTTTATCTTTCACATGTCACTCTTTTACACGAGGGTCTGTTGTTGCCCCCTTTCTATACATCATCATATATTTAATCAGTTGGTTCTTGAAGATGAAGAAGGCAAACCCAGTTTTTGTAGTCTATGCTAGAGGAGGTAGTGAAGGGTTAACTAGAAGACAGTGGGTGACTGCAACACTCATCATTGCTCAACTGTCCCTTCACATTACTGAGATAAGCCTTCAAACTTCCCCTGTGCTCTACTCTCTCGCTTTCTCCATCATGTCCTCTCTCTTCCACTCCCTTTCACTTTGCTGACCTCATTCCTGATCTCCCACTCTCTTTCTCCCAATTTGTAGAGAATCATAGACAAAACAATGGATACTTAAAGCATAGGCTACAGCAGTGTTTCTCACCACTGCATTTTCCCTATGCATCCTTCATGTCATTAAAAACAGTGAGTTAAGCATTAGCCAGAGAGTAGCTATAGAACTACCACTGCAGCAAAAGCTATAGGCCTTCTGACTGTGTGGGAGTGTAGTCAGTCTGCGACTCTGTTTAACCAGGTTCATGGTGCCTGGAAGGGTGTGTTCTACATGCACAGGGCTCTTGGGAGCTTTTTCCTGTTTTGTAAGTCGTGTTGAGCCTAAAACTGGTTCCTCTACACCATCCAACCACTACTTAATTACCAGAGAAACATGACAAACACTATGGGTGTTGATCGAAATTGTGTCCAACCACAATACCAGAGCATAATACAAATGCTCCAAAGAATGCTTACATCATGTAGCAGCACAAGTTACTTTTTTCTTATGCAACCTTTTTTAAACATTTATTTACACTCAGTTTACATTATGCATTTGCTATAAAATTATAGTTCAGCCACCATTCAATGTCCAACTGCAACATTAGGTTTGGCAACTGTCAGGTTAAATCATGTTCTCACAAACCATATTTTAACAAAACTGAGTTCTGACTGAATGACAATCCAGTTAATGAGGTACTAAAGCAGCAGGAAGTGGTTGTCCTACAGTAAAAAAGAAAAAAAGAAAAAAAGAAAAAAAAAAAACATCATTGTGTGACCTTTAAAAAATTACAGCTCATAACCCAGACCAAGCCAGAGGACTGTAGTCCTTTGTTAAGGCTGCACCTGTCTATCTTGAGACCACCTGCCCCTTCTGGAAGTCAGCTCACAGAGATACAACAGCTGTCTCAGTCAGTGAAGAGAGAGACAGAGAGAGATAGACACAGACACAGACAGACAGACAGACAGACACACACACACACACAGAGAGAGAGAGAGAGAGAGAGAGAGAGAGAGAGAGAGAGAGTTTGGATTTCATATCACATTTCAATTCACCAGGGACATAGAGGGGAAGGGGGAACAAGGAGGATGTGAGACGATTTTACGGAACATTGTAGGCTGTCATTACTACGTTACACCAAAACGTCTTGAATGTCACATGCATTTTCCCCACAGCAGATAGGCTCCAAGCCTTCAATCACAGGACCTATAGCTGTCGTTCACCCAGACGGTGCAGGCCTCAGGTCAGCAAACATCCACCCTGCCGAAGTGTCCTTGAGCAAGTCCCTGAATCCCTACTATCTCCAAGGTCCTGTAGCTAAGCTTGCACTCTGCCCTCACCGCAGCAGTGCAAGTCAAAGAGCAGTGTTCCTAAGTATCTCACTTTGATTAATTAAACTATTATCCTGTTCTTCACAATAAGGCTGGAGTAAAATGAGCTTCACATGCTTAACGCGCCGGCAGAGTTAATTAGGTGAGCTATTTCCATATTTCCAAGCCATCTGTGGATAAACTGAAACAAAGTCTCACCTTGGCAGCACTGTCACCAAAATTAACATCAGCTACAATGTAGCCAGATAACAATTCTTAGAATCCCATTGAAACATCAAGCGCCAGGGACACCGGGGACAATGTAAACAAAGACACTGTTTGTCATTTGTTTGACATGGTATGCACTGCCAAAAAGCTGTGTACTTCGTTAAGTTCATTCAGAAATATGCTTACCTCAAAACACCCGGTCGGTTTAAAGAAAAATATCCCTATTTTTCACTCGTGAGCGCGTTAACTTTTCCCAACCATCGACAGGATAAGTTCTTCCTGGGTTGCACTTTGGCGAGTGTTAGCTGCCGGCTAACATCACCTTTCCAGGAGTTAGCTTCGCACTCCGGTGCATTTTTAAACCGGTTGTTACAAACACATATATTTCCAGTTTATTTCCACTCAATAGACTACCGACGAGACCGATGCGATCTCGTACGTTTACCTCAAACACCCCAGGAAGGAAGGGGAATCTCCAAGAAACGAGGGGAGACCATACGTACGATTTATGCGTACGACGGGGTAATCTGAGGTAGGAGCGCAGATAAATGTGCGTAATGAGTATTCCAGAATACGAGGAGAAAAACTCAATTTCCCATACTGAAGAGATCCTACATCTTCAACTAGGATATCCGGGTATGCGTGTCGTCATCATTTGATGAAAAACATATACATATACATTACAAACCCAGTCGTTTTATTCAAATACATTAGGAAAAAAGCTCGAACTCATTAAGTCTTGAAATTCTTGATTATCTAGACCAAATGTAGGCCTAAGACTGGTCTGACATAGAATCAGCCCTACAAAAACGACATCCTCCCCGTGTTTCATGAAATATCTGATATGGACATTTTTCTTTTTTCTTCCAGAATAATGCGCCACCCCATTAATTAGCTTCTTGTGAAAATCCAATTTAAATCTAACTTCCAAATCTCACACCAGCTTGTCAAATAGGGCGATTTTATCTACAGACTACCAGTGTCATCTAGTGGCACACTGTAATATTGACCCGCAGCACTCAGGTTCTCTTTGTCTATATCTACTGTAGTCTTCTGAAATGAAAAATAATCTAAATGGAAAAAACGGCATATCTTATATCTCAGATCCTTTTACGAGTTTGATACAATACCTCTAGTGAAATTTATTATCTGTAATTGCGGGCACACACAATGACCCCATTGCAGAAAAGAACATTATTCACTATATGCAGGCTAAATGACTAAGCTTTGAAGTGTCTGAATGACTCACTTTGAAGTCAGGGCTGTGACACCTGCTCTTCGGCCTTGTCAGTTTCATAATAAAATCTGGCACAGTCCATTTGGTGGGTGGTTTTATCTGAAGGGCCCAACAGTAATATGGCATAAGAGGTACTCTGGACGCCCTTTATTCGCCAGCTTCTGGGTTATGGGTCTGTTACTCTGCCTGCACTACAGATGTGAGTCGAGCCCCCAGTGGCTGAATATAGGACCCCAGTGGCTTTTAAGTGGGTCAAAGGGGCGATATGCAATGAGAAATGAACATACACAACAATACTTTCAATCAGGCTTGTAACTGCCAGTTGCTGCTTAAATTAATGTTTAGCCTATATACAACTGCAAGTCTTATGAAGCCAGGAAGCCCAAACTGGCTATAAAATTCTTACAATATTTCCATTTAGAGTGGGTCTTACAGTATATAAAGGTGAGTAGAGTGGTACTATGGTTCTTTATACTTTGAACTATTATGATAATATTCCTGCTGTGCTGTCTGATGGTGAAATCCCTGGGCTCATATACGTGGTGTTAATTGTTTTAAAATATTTTTGCAGAAGTTTCTTTCTTTTACAAGGCATCAGCATGGGCGGTTTATGCTGATAATTTCATGCGTCCTAATGTTTGAACACCACTGAAACGATCCTTAAAAAAAAAACAAAAAAAACGCAACAACAACATAAAAAAAAAAACAACTATCCATAGTATTCCCATAAGACATAACCTAACCTATATATTCAAACGTGTTTAAAGTTCACAGTGTTTTTACTGTAGAGTTGATTAGGCATACCATTGAAACGCATCAAGTTAAAACACAGCATGTGAAACCTTCTGTGAGTCCGGATTATCTCCATTAATGCCGGTGTCACCCGGTTTGTTTGAACCGGGGAGGTTCAAAGGATTAGGCTGGAGTTGGGAGTTCAATAATGAGATGGCATGGTGGACTATGGAAATCCATTAATGCTCTAATAATCAATCAGCTGGATTGACGGCAGACTGCGACAGGGAGACGCAGTCGGAAGCAACCCATTATTAGATGCTGTCCTAGCAAAGTAGGCTATAGGATAATCCTAATAATACACCAACAAAATTTATATTCCTTAGGGCTTATTACAGCGATATTAACCGGTGACAGTCACCACAAAATATGATAATATCAGTGTAAACCCACAACTGACACAGCATCCACTGTATATCTAAAGAATGGTGTTTTTTCGCTTGAGTTGAGTGAGGCGGGGCAAGGCATCTTTTGATGGACGCGGGCAGCGGAGTAAAGAATGAGTCTGGGCGGAGAAAAAAGTTGGACGTCGTTTCTCACATGTCGCTTGTGGTGCTCACAGTGCGGACCCCCTAGCCTACTATTGTACAGGAACACGCGCCTAGCAAGGTTTATTTATTTAGCTTTTCCAAACAATAACATACTGGTGTTCAAGTGTACTCCGTGGAGAAACGCGACACATTGGAAAAGGTCCGGGAATAACTTTTAAGCTGCTTGGGAGACGTCTTTGTCCAGAAGGTATGGGAATGAACGCATCCTTCAACACTCAGAGCCACTGAACGTCTCTCCAACTCTCTGCACTTGTTACACGTCACTAAAAAAGAAAGAATTAACCAAAGAAAGCTATGTCGTGACTTTACTGTGCTCTACTGGTTGGACTTACATGCTAGCGACGAGTGAAGTTGTTACTCCAGTCAACTTTTTAGGGAGTGTATTGTTTTCAGAAAGGCCAGTGTCTGTGCGTACACACTGTTGTCATGACAATGCTAGGGAAACCCAGCGCGAGGCACGTTGGCACACACAAAAGAGAGCAGCAGCTTCAATGCTCAGCTTTGCTTTAGGACATTCTTTGTTGCCTGAAAAGTCCCAAGAAACTCGCAGAAGGTCCAAACAAGTATGGCAAAGACTGTTTTGTCATTATGTTGCACTGTTTAGCCAACAACTCTGCACAAGATTAAATATTGTGTGCTTGATTAGGTTTTTTGCACTGTACTCTATCTGTCTATCTATCTATCTGTCTGTCTGTCTGTCTGGCCTGGGACAGTGGAAGATAGACTCAAGCCTCTTTGTGACAGTGTTGCAGCTAAGGGGGTCAGTATATGTGGAAACTGTTGGGTTAAGGTGTGTCCTGTGTTTATATGGGACAGATTGTGACCCTGCTACTCAGGAAAGGGATGCTTTTAGACAGCCCTTTGCTGTTTTATGGCCGACGCACATGTGGAAATGACTTGCTTCCACAATAGAGAGTGAGCAACAATTGTTTTGAGGAAAAGGAAAAAGATGTGTGTGTGTGTGTATGTGTGTGTGTGTGTGTGTGTGTGTGTGTGTGTGTGTGTGTGTGTGTGTGTGTGTGTTTCCATATGTGAAGATGTCTGAGTGTGTGCGACAACCAAACAGTAATTCTGTTTGCAGATATGTGTGTGTGTGTGTGGGTGGGAGGTGGGGTCAGGGTCACTTTACGCGGTCATGGCCTCATGTGAGACAGGAGGAGACACCAGCGACAGTTCAAGGAGGTTTTTGTTTGTTCTGTCATTACAGATGTTGCCACACACACACACACACACTCACACATACACACACACACACACACACACACACACACACACACATGCACAAACAGCTGAGCAGGCAGCTAGTGTGAGTGCAGCAAATGACAAGCAGGATGTACTGTAAGTGCTATGCTCTGATGAATGGTGATTATACTTGTTTACAATCTTGCACCAGGGAAGTTTTCACAACTCCCAGGTCCTTAAAGATGACAGTCTCTTGGATCAGTGCCATTAACTGTCCTGCAGTGCAACACCAGCAAAGTGCCCAAATGCCAGCATTCATTTTTGTCACTCAGGAAACACTGGGTGAGTGGTTCTGTGGGATAGCCAAGGAGGAGCTAGAGCCTCTAAAGTCAGGACACTTCCAGTTTCACACACCTTATCCATTTCATTTCTCTCATTACCTGAGGAACTTTAAAGGGTAGTCACTGCAGTTAACATCACCTTGCTGTCAGGGAAATGGTAAATCATTTTTAGCGTCGGAAGCTGGTGTGTATGATTGCCTAGCTGTGTCGGCCTTCCCCCTTACTCTATCTGTTGGGGCATGCAGCCGTGTCTCCCTGCTAGTCCTGCTTGTGCCCGCAGGGCCTGGAAACACACTTACATAGATACACAAATATATCCACACACAGTAATTCTCTTTCTCTTTCACACACATACACACCCACACCCCCCCACACACACACACATGGGGCAAAATGAAAACATCAAAGATACATCTGTTTCTTATGCATGTTTGATGGGCCAGGCAGGCAGCGGCTGCTCGCTGCCCCAAGTTACAGCACAGATTAGTATGCATGACTAGCTGGATGCTAAGGCGTGAATGTGTCTGACTCTGGCAAGGGAGAGATGGCACACACACATAGGTGTGTCAGTTTTTAGGGCTTCTTGTGTAGCCGGAAACAAGCCGGAAACCATTTCCATTTCCGTTTCTTTTACTACATGAGTCAAACATTTCTCCACACAAACACACACATTGATACTTTTTGTAGATGACATTTCTGACAGATGACATTTCTGGCATTGTGTTCTGCGTCTTTCTGTTAACCATCATAAAACCACTTGGACTACACACAGCAACTATCGGGCAGCTAGCCTATCTATCTATCTATCTATCTATCTATCTATCTATCTATCTATCTATCTATCTATCTATCTATCTATCTAACATAGCTTTGTGGAGAAAAGTCAATGACTGGAACATTGTCTCTACTTCAGTGAGTAATGAAAGTATATTAAAGCTAGTCAGCTGCGAATGCCCAGACTGTGATAAGCTGGGAAATGGCATTCACAGCATCCGTTATAGAGCCACAAACAGCAGCAAACACCCTGAACCAGAGCAAATTAACACCAGCATTCAGCTGCTTTTATTGTAATGCTATATAATTGGGATATGTGGTGGTCAAAACTGTTGGCTGGTCAATCCCTTCCTCCAATTAGGGCTGGATAACATGAACGTAATTAAATATCACAATATCTTTGATTGAGTACCTTGATATTAAAATTGTGACAATGTTATAAGGATGACTGTTGGTGTTTTGTATGATATTCTACACAATAGATTTTTACTAGAGCAACTATAACAGTCTTTGTATGTTCTGAAAAATGCACTCATCTACTGTAATTTAGTCATTAAAACGAGGAAAACTTGCTATATCACAATATTATGATATCTATGTACTCCTCCTCAGTCCTTGCCTGGTTATTATAATTAAAAGCTTAATTTTTGATGTGTTATAGACATTTGTTGTGTTAACTATTATATATTAACTATAATAGAAGCCTTAAGAGATTGCACGCACACATGTATATGTAAAGACAAGTTCCTGTGTCCTGTGACTTTGCAACACAATGCAGTACCTGCTGTCTCCATCTGCTGTTTGTGCTTTGCCAGGAGTTTTCTCTCAAACGCATAAGAGATAGGATTGGCTGCTTATCATCTTTGACTAGAGCAGGGCTTGGCCCAGGGAGACATCCCGAATATAATCGTGGTTCACCTTCCAAACATTCAGCACTTTGGATCACGTAAGTGTCTCCTCAGTTCAACTCGACAATATGTTTCCCCTCTCACCAGATGTTCCACCTAATTACCGAGCGGGCTTAGGGCGAGCGAGGTGTCACCACCCGTACACAGTTTATCCAGGTGCCGCAGCTGTGAATGACTCTCTGCATAATTACTTGGAAATAAGATGAATAATAATATTAATTAGATTCATGGAGTGTTTTCCCAAGTCAGAGGTAGTAGAGAGGCATTAGAGCAGGCATTCTCAAAGTGTGGCCCGCAGTCTGATGGCGGCCCTTGGAAGTTTCTGGTGGCCCGTGATGTGTTAACCTCTTGAGCTCCACCAAGGTCGTACATGCTGTAGCGGACTCAGCTTTAGAGCAAGTATATGGGATCATATGAAACTGCATAACCTCAGGAATCCTTTAGTACCAACTATGTCATGCTTGATTATTGCCAAGGCGCTAAACATTTCTTCAATATTAAGGTCAGTTTTATTGAGGAAAACACCAGCATGGCCATTTTCATGACCTCTCACCTCAAGATATATGAATGAAAGAAAGCACAATATACATTTCTTGGCATGACTTTAGTCTAGAATAGCCTAGTAAAGAGATGATTTGTTTTGGAATAATTCTGTGTTGTGGATTTTATTGTGTGGCCCTCAATCCAAAATTGGGTCCCTAAGTTGGCCCTAAGTCATCAAAACTTTGAGAACCCCTATGCTAGAGCAAGCATAAAGAAAGATGAAGAAACTCCCTCAGGTTGTTAACGTGTGCTTGACCGGAACAGTTTTCATGCTCTAATACACAAAACTAGAGTTTCAGTGTGTGTATGTTTGTGAAAGAGAGAGAGAGAGAGAGAGAGTAGATGTGTGTGTGCTCTCAGATCAATGGAAGTCTTTACAAGTGTGGAAATTTGATTCACTCAACTGAAGATAATAAATGACATCTATGACATGACACAGATTAAAAAAACCAATATACTGAGCAGTCACTCAAGTATGTGTACTAAATACAAAAGTCAGTAATGACTCAGTGGCGATGGCTAAGAGAACAAGGATTCTTTTGCTGGGATCAAATGACAGTGATGGAGAGCATTTGATAATCCTGGCCACGCTCATTTGCTTCTACACTTATTCAGATTCTCCAGATGTCAAAGGAAGGAGGACATGATACTGGAGAATACTTCTCAGTAGATACAGGAAAGCCTCAGACAGAGGAACCTCGACTAGCACTGCTGCCATCATAAATCACATGGTGTAAGGACAACTTTGAAATTCAAAACCTCAAAGATCTGAAAGGATTGCAGAGGCCCCAAGAGAGAAAGAGGGAGAAGGCAGAGGAGGAAGTATACAGAGGAAAGACAAAAGAACAGACTGTATGTGTGTGTGTGTGTGTGTGGTGGCGGTGGGGGGGATAGAGGGAGACAGACAGATAGACAGAGAGGTGTATGAATCATGCCCTGTATGTTTCCAGAAGTCTCAATGAAGCCTCCTGTTTAAATGAGTGATGATGGTGAACAAGTATTCATCATTACCTGTTCTTTCATGAATTCCTTGTAATGTACTCCAGGTGTTTGCTAACCATTGCCAGGCTAATATGTATTTATGTGTTCCCATGTAAAGGCAGCAGTTACATTGTAAGAAGAGGACGAGCAACTGGGGAAACCACTGGAACCCCATGGAGCCAGAATGGAGGACCTCATAGAGTAAGAAAGATGATGTCTCTATTTGTACTTACACAGTTTGCTGAGACCTTAACATGTTTTATTGTGTTCGTAAATGAACTTCCTGTCTCTATTCTGGGGCTTCCTGGAACTGTTGTTGCCACACGCTTCAGTGGCGTGGCATTGGGATTGGAGAAGCATTTTACCTATGCATGCTAGTACACTGCTGATTATTTTAGTCCACCAAGTCCCTTGGATACTGTGAAATGAGACTTGGTCATACACTGCAGGCCCCTCTACCCACTGAATGTATACGTTGTATGTCTCAAGGCAAAGCCACATGTTTTGAAAAGCCATTTGTAAGCATCAGACTTTGTAAAAGGCTGTTTAACAACATTGGCTGGTTTGTAACTGTTTGGGTTTTACTTGTCTCAGCTTAGGTCAGGACTTTTAAAGGCAGCGTGCAGATCACACTGGCTGCCTAGCTCTGTTTTAAAGACAACGTCTTGACAGGAGCTGAAGGAAAGCCCAGTGCTAACGCTGTGAAATGAAGGAAAGCCCAGTGCTAACGCTGTGAAGTGAAGGAAAGCCCAGTGCTAATGCTGTTCTTAATGGAAGATTCACAGTTTTTTTGGGCAACTTGTGGCATCATAAACAGATGCTCAGCGTTTCTCCGATGGCTCTTGTCTCTCATCATTTTAGTGGAACGAGTTGACAAGGTGCTTCAAGGTTTACAGCCGAACGTGTCTCGGCATTTTGATAGCTTATTACTTTTTATATTTGGCAAACAGCACTGATCATCATCAAAAATGCAGAAGGCTGCTGTTTGATTGGGTGGATAGGCTGTCAAGGAACTAGGAGATTATGTGTAGATAAGCCATTTTATATGCACAGGGAAGCGGCTAAAGCAGGAAATACAAGGAAGCACACAAACTCATGCAGAAACTTTAGGATGGATGCGCACACACATACAGAGAAGCACATAAAACCACACCTTAACTTCAGCGCACAGACACACACAAACATTGCCTCCCTTAGCTCTCCTTTATAAGCGGTGAGTCAGCAGAAAACAGAGAAAAAGCCCGAGAGTGATGCCTCAGAGGGGCGATAAGGGAGCTGTTTCTACCAAAGCAGACTCCTCCTGATGGGGGATGGGGAGCTGATTTGCCCAATCTTGCATACCTCTGGCCCTCAGTGGAGTAACTTCACTGCACAACACTGCTGGATAAGATAGATACTTTACTGGCTTTATCTAGTGGTGAACACTTCTCCCTGAGACATTCTGACTTCCATTTTATAACTTGACCTGTAGATTCAGCTTATAGTTGACTCCTCAATCCATTTGGTGACAAACTTAATGACTTTAATGATGTTTAGGCAATATTTGGATGATTTGAATACATGGTGAAACTGTAAAATAAATTCAAAGTACAGAAGAATTAGGATTGGGGAATATGGACAAAATCAAATAGAATGTCTGACCGAATACCTCAGGATCAATATTGTAACAATATTACAGGGATGACTATTGGTGTTTTCATAAGATATTTACACACAGAAGATTTTTGATAAATGATCATTAGTAATGCTGTATGTCATTACTTCTCGCTCCCCTGCCTTCCCTGTCTCTCTCTAGTCTCTTCTATCTATCTGTCTATCTATCTATCTATCTATCTATCTATCCTCACATAACCTACAAATTCCTGCGTGTACTCAGCATGTGTCAGTGGTCTCATTCTAACTTGGTGTGTGAAGCTTGCTCTCCATCTTTCACCACATAGTAGTTTCCTTTGCAAATATTCCTTCCCCTCTTTGTCAGCGCTGCTGTGGCTCGGCACAGCGAGATAAGAGCGGCAGGAGTTGTATCTTCTTGGCTCTGCTGCATGTCCTCTTCCCTTTTCCCTCTCAACACATTCTGCAGATAGCTCGACGGGATTGGCATTGTGTCGGGAGGAATGTGTGTGTGTCTCTGTGTGTGTAAATCACACACTCGCTCTTGTCATTTATTATACCTATCTCTCACAGCCAATAGATGCAACATGTATAATTCATACCTGTGACTGTGCCTAGGAAGGGATGCGTGCCTACATGCTTTTTCTTCCCTCCTACTTGTTACACCCCAACCTGTCAAGTGAAACCATTCATTTACACAGGAGCTGGCCTCCTTCATGTCTCATATTGACAGTGACACATCAGTGATTGTTGAATCATCCTCCTCATTATCAAACACCCCCCCTCTACCTTTCGCTTAATGATGCGATTACGCCACCGACCTGCCGCGGCTCAATGCCAAACAATGAAGTGACATCGCGGGGTTCCTGGCTTGCGCAATTCTCCTCTCCTCTCTGCCCTGTGAGTCACTGGTGAGTCAGAGTGTAAGAGGTAGGGAGGTGGTGGGGGGCAGTAAATGCACCCCCACGCACATGCATACGTACACACACATGCGAAAACACACATGTCATGCTTGCACTTGCACATACGCACACAAACATGCACCTCCTCTTTTAAGCTGATGAATGTGGATGATGATGGTGTGTGTTTGTGTATGAGAAGAGACAGGAGTAAAGGTATTTGTGTGTTTGTGGTGTCTGTATACTTGTATGTATACGCTGATACTCACACAGACACAGCATACAGACACCTCTATTCCACTCTCTCTCTTTTACGCTCACACACACACACACACACACACAATAATGAACACAAAAACATCCATAATCGCCAGCAGAACTCTAATACAGTTTGTCATTTTTAGACAAAGACCAAACGGCGGAATCAGTGATTGGCTGACATTCACTGCCATCCAATTACTGTTCTGTTAACAGAGTCTCTGTAAGATAAGGTCAAACATAATGATGAGGACATTCTGTTACTTTGCCACTTTGTGGTGTGCCATGGATTTATATCAGAGAAGTAGCAGGCACTCGGCCACTAGATGGTGGCACAACCATTAGCTTCTAGCATGGAGATTAATGGAGAGAAAAGATTATGGGGTCATGGCATGAAAGATAGTGGGAGTTTCTGAAAGCGAATGGGATGTTTACTGTCATAACAGCATCATATTTCTATGTTAGAATGGTATTTTTGAAGGATGGGTGTTCTTTATTGCCAAGTGAATGATTGTGTGGATACATAAATTAAGTGAAGTTCCGCCAACAAAATGATAGCAGCAGTATACCACATTTCACTTGTCTCAGCTTCGGAGAGTGGGCGATAATGCCACTTCCATTTTAATGCCTCATAATATCCCTTCTCATAACAATTCCTCCTTCGTTGTACAATGTTGAACTCCCAGGAGCCCCCTTTGCTGATGCGTGTTTGTTCTTATGTAGTCAAACACAATACATGCCAACTGCATATATGAAATCAGCAAGACGTTCTTAAAGGAAGCGTGGCTGAATGTTAGATGACTGTTAAATGTCTCATGACACAACCTGCCATAGCTTGACAGTTAAATGCAGGTGTTGTGACAGCCCCGGAGCAGTCAGCCGCTAGAAACTACACTATTACATCTGCATCAGACTTTCACTAGTGTTACACTGCCATGTAAAATAAAACGTCATACATCAGAAACTCAAAAATTCAAACTGGCATGCTAAGGGGGGCCACCATTCAGTTGTAGAGCTCATGTTAATCCTTTGACCTGCAGTTCCACTTGTCAAAATATCGTGATATTTTGACAGGGCAGTACCACTGTATCAAATTCTGGATCAACCATGCCTACTTGTGATGCCATCTAATGTAAAATATGAAGCAACTTCACAGTGTTTCAATCAGAAAATGTAAAAAAGGTAACTATGGAGACATGGAAACTGCTGATACAGAATATTGTAACAAAGCAAAGGCCATTGAGTATACAGTAAAATGTATAAATCCTCATACAGACCTCCCATGAGACTATAAATCACTTTCCCTATGTCTTCATTGTCAGTGGCACAGTTCCAGACCTTGCATCTTGATAATAAGTTGGACTGTCTTGGACCATATGCATGCTCTTGCCCTATTAGTTTGGACTTTAGCATGTATGAAGATATATTTTATGATGAAGCCAGTAATCCTTTTTGAAATTTATTTTGATATGAATTTGTGAACATATAATTAGACAAATAATTACAAACACAGATACTGCTGATTCCATGGCTCCAAAGAGTGGCCTGTAAATTAGGTGCTCTCAAATTTAGACCTGGGTAAAGCGGGTTGTTCTCCACAGCACGGAGCTGATGTTGCTTGGCTCTAAAACAAAAGGAATAAGCCAATGAGTGTTCATACAGTAGGAGCCCCCAGCTAGGAGGGGTTATGGGGTAAAATTCCAACTGAGACAATGGAAGGGGCCTGAGCAGGGGTGGACAGACGCCCTGCCGATACCTCTGAATTCAGAATATTGATTTGCCCCTGCATTTTGATATATTTTAGTTATCCGAGCAAATCGCCCAACAGCCAAGCTCCTCTGTGCTCAGTTGCAGCCTTGCGCTCAACATGGCCAGTCATTTTTCAAGAGGAAATACAGGGAGTCCTAACCACAGAGCAGGATGGACTTTCCTCTTAAAATCAATATTCTTAAATGGCCGTTTGGTCAGCAAGGCCACCACAGAATGTTGGATAATTTTGTCTTGGAGAAAAGCAGTGGTGGATTGCAGGTAGGGCTGGGCAATATATTGATTTTAAATTTATATTGTGATATGAGACCAGATATTGTCTGGAGTTTTGGATATCATAATATTGTGATATGATATACTGTTAGTGTTGTCTTTTTCTGGGTTTAAAGGCTGCTGTTCTGGTCATTACTAATGGCTGTTTATGAAAAACCTTACTGAGCCAATGAAGGAATGATTCATTGAAAACATGAATCATTCCTTCAATGCCATCGCAATATCAATTGTCAAGCTATTTGGTTGCAATATTTGATTTTGTCCATATCGCCCAGCCCTAATTGTAAGCCGTGGAGAGAGCTGTTGTGTTATTATGGCACGGGTAATGTTTCAGTGGACATCATAATGAGTCCAGAGTCTGAAACAGTGTTCATTTCCATAATAACATTATCCAGCGTTGTGTGTCAGCCATGGTTTTTTTTAACCAGTAAAGGAGATTGTCTTGTTATATCGAGGAATGTCCACAGTTCCAGTCTGTTTCCATCTCTCCCTCTGTTTCCATTCAAGTCAGAATTACCAAACTGGAACAACTTGCCATGGTGAAGTTACAAATCCCATTTGTAGGGGTCGAACTACTGGCACTACGAGGTTAAGCTGGCAGCTATCAGATCGGGATTTACAGCATTAGATTAATTCACACAGTCTATGGAGAAATGAGGGGAGGGGAATTGAGGTCAGAGCCATTTGACAGTGGTAACAGCCACAGTGTATCATTGAGGCGTGACCGGAGCGGGGCTTTATGCAGTGTGTCAGCCTTTCGAGGAAGTCAGAGACGGAGAACTGATGCTTGAGAGCTGCTGCCTTAAAATCACAGTTAGAAACCCAGAGTGCATTGTAGTTATGTAGATTAGGTGTTGCACTGGTTTGTCTATGCTGCTGATAGCTTGATGCGCGGCTACTGCTTTTTCACTGCTGATGCAAACCATGAGAACTAATGCCAATTGGATTAAAATGGCCGAGTAACACTCGCCAACTCACTAAATAAATAAAATATTTTACTTCAATGTCCAGTCCCAGTATCAAATTTTTTACTTTTTTACTAATATTTTATCAGTATTTTTTTTTTTTTTTCCATATTGGAATGTAATAGTTACAGTAATAGTTGTAAGTAATAGTTCTATTAAAAACTGTATGTAAAAATTCATTTGTCAAACTATACTGAAAAAAATAATTATAATAACTTGTTGATGTACTAAATTCTTGGATAACAGCACTATTCCATTAAACGACAAGTTCGCTGCTTTGGAACCACAGGGAGTGTAACTTTTTAATTGTATCTAGATAAATAATGTTAACACTCACATTATCATCAATACTGTTTTCAGGGTTCGTACGGGTGCTTGAAAACCTTGAAAATGCTTGGATTTTAATGTTATGTTTTCAAGGTTTGAAAAATGCTTGAATTTTGGGTAACGTGCTTGTAAATGCTTGAATGCTTGAAATTGTTACCATATTTCTGGTCTGACTAAATGGACCACTTATTAAATGGAGAGAAATAAAATAAGTCGGATTAAAAATGACGCCTTCACAGCTCACGCTCTGATGGGTTTCACAAGAGCTGGATTGATTGTCATGTGTCACGCCCCCAACAAGAGGGCAGTGCAGCAGCATTCGACCATCGTGCCGGGAGGTTGCCGTTTTAATGAACGTTGGCTGGGTAATGAAAAGTAGAAACAGTGGATAAAACATGGACCAAATCCACGTGTAGCATGCTGCAAAATATGCAAAAAGAAGCTTCAACTTTTCGCTATGGGAGAGTCAGCACTCTCGAGTCATGAAAAGTAAGTCACAGAGATGACTAGCCCTACATGTGTGATTTGTTGGCTAACCAGTGGTGTAGTCTACGTGATACGCAGGTATACTGCGTATACCCACTAGAAAAGGTCCCGCATTTCCGTATAACCACTTAAAATGCGCAAAGATACGTATCAGTATGTTTTTTTGACATAACGTTCACTTTCCCGTTCATAACGTCGCCTTCTCTGTGTTACGAAGCGGCTCTTTTTGACCATTTTTCGGGGGTCACTACAGCTGGAGCTAACGTTAACATTTCAGAAAGGGAGCCTGTGTGTGTGTTTGTGTTTGTGTGTGTGTGTGTGTGTGTGTGTGTGTGTGTGTGTGTGTGTGTGTGTGTGTGTGTGTGTGTGTGCGCGCGCGCGCACGCGCGAATAAACTAGACTACACCACTGTGGCTAACCATTAGCTGCATGCTAGACCTAAATGTAGAAGCACTATGTGATGTGTCTGAATGGCAGTGTCAATTAGTGACAATTATTAAGGGCTAAGTTAAGAACAAAACCTGCGTTTCTCAACAGTAAACTGCAGGAACTTCCCACAACTTAGAATTGAAGCACAGCTGATGTTAGCCCATAAGATGATAGACATAAGAGTAGACACCGCTTGGCTACTGGAGCGCAAGACGTATACCAAAGCAGCAAGCTCTCTCTCTCTCTCTCTCTCTCTCTCTCTCTCTCTCTCTCTCTCTCTCTCTATTTTTAAGCTATCTATCTATGAACCATATTGATACAGTATATTAATAATATATATGAATTATATTGACATATTTATTGTTATTATTATTATTATTATTATTATCATAATATTCTTAAATGGTTTTCTTGTTCATTTAATGTAATCTATTTTTTTTAATCTTATTATACTTATGCAATTGTTATGTCAATTTTGAATTTTCCCTTAGGGGGATCTACCTATACCCTACATCTACTGTATAAGGAGAGGGCAGACTAAATACTTCTAGCTGTAGAAGCTGTTTTCTTTTTTCCCTCTGTTTTTTTTTCTGTTTTTCTGATTTTTAATACTGCATACCTGTATTTCCTGTATGCAGTATTAAAAAAAACAAAAACAAAGGATATATATATATACCGGATTTCTCCTTTAATGGTACTGGAAAACCTGAAAAAATTTACCTTGAAAGTCCTTGAAAAGTGCTTGAATTTGACCATGAAAAAAGTGTATGAACCCTGTGTTTTACACGGTATTAGTCATTATTATTGCATCACCACTTCTTATAATGTACCACAGATTTTCATTATGTTACATTGTGACATTATCCATCAGTTTGCTACATTCCAGGTTTTATTACATTTTCAAAGTAGAAGTAGCTGCCACTTAGTAAGGCTCCTGTTTTGGGAAATGTGCTTTGTCTTAGGCTGTCAGTTTTAACAGCTGTCCTGTGATGCTTTTCACAGCACAACACCACAAGGCTTGAGATTTTTGCATGTTTTAGTTGCACCACACAGCCCAACTGTGAAGAAAGTGCACAACCCGAGTAAAGCTGACCTTTCGTTGTACCTTCTTAATCTCCACTTCGATGAGCTGAGTAATCGTGTCTGTCGCAATGAGCAGGTAACTCGCAGGGCTCCAATTGGTCAATTGGGGGCAGAGCTGTCTAGCTGAGGGAATGCAGCAGTGCACAAACAGGTCGATGTTAATTCTTATGGCCTTTACAACACAGCTGTTTATGTGGACCATTTCGTGACCATGATTTATGGGTGCTGAAGTTCCTAATGACTCCACAGTGACTTACATGCTGCCACTTCTTTATCCAGTTCACCTCTCCAACCACCAAATTGGTACATGCAACATTTAGGCTCCTGTGAATGTTTTTTCACCCATAGTTTACATCAAAACCAAACCACAAGAACAAAACCACACACACACTCTGCCTCCTCTGACCTTGAATAATGCACAGGAACAATGAAAGCAAGACGGCTCTGGTCATTCAGAAAGCATACTTGAAGCTTTTATATGTGCTTCAGGCTAAAAGGCTGAGGTTTCACACTGCCTGGAGCCTGAGCTGTCAAACCATTCGACTACCATCTTTTCCTTCTCTTGCCATCAAATCTACTCCCTGTATGGTAGATCTATGTTATGACTGAGAACACACTGTACCTGTTCATATTAGACTCATGCATTCATGCTGAGTGGAAGCCCGCTGAATACATCTGACTTGAAAAGACAAATTATTGATGCTTCATGGGAAACAGCGTGTGTGTGTGTGTGTGTGCATCTCGTGGTTTTCTTCAAGGCTGTGTGAGCAGCATAACTGGAAGGTCTCATGTCTGTGTCCACTGATAGCTGACATGATCGCACCGCACTGTCAACTTCCTCGACACACTCACAGACAAGTACACCCTCTCACAAACACGCATACACAGACACACATGCACGCGCATATGCTCGCACAAACACACAAATCCTCGTGTCCTTCACTGTTAGTATTTTCCTGTTGTCATATTTAAGTTATCATGACTGGTGGTGTTTTTTTATTTGTGTGTGTGTGTGTGTGTGTGTGTGTGTGTGTGTGTTTGATTAGCTTACATCGGACAAACAAGAGCTTTGTAGCTTACTATTCCTGTCAAAATGCACACCATGACTCACTCAATCAAAACAGATTGTGATTGTATTGTGCTGTTTGTGACCACTGCTGGAGAACCGCTCATCTCACTTAGAACTTTATGCCCCCTGCACACACACACACACACAAACACACACAGACACACACTCATACACATATAGCCTAATCACTTCCTAGAGAATGAAGAATGGCACATGGCGCTGTTCAAATCTGACTGATCTGCCGCATAATGAATCATGGGAGGCTGTCGGCTGGACATCAATAACAGGCAAAAGCAAAAACAAAAACAGAACCAGCAGTTGGTTTTCATTGAGACAAGGTGTGTGTTTGTGTGCGTATGTATGTGTGTGTGTGTGTGTTGTGTATTTGTGCGCCTGTGTGAGTATATCACGGGAATGAGGTGAAATTATATGCCGACTTGTCAGTGTGTGTGTTTATGTGACAAAAACAGAGAAAAACAAAGACAGATGAAACATATTTTGTGCTTGCAAATTTGTGCGTGTGTGTCTGTGTGAGTGCGTGTGTGTGTGTGTGTGTGTGTGTGTGTGTGAGTCACTGGAGTGAGTGAGTGAGAGAGAGAGAGAGAGAGAGAGAGAGAGAGTAAGGGGACACTGAGAGATGTGTATCTATTATTGCTTCCTGTGACGCTGATGCCATGTGTTAGTGTTTCAGTGTAGTGTATGTGTGTGTGTTACATCAGATGAAGAACTTCTGCAATAAACTGTAGTAGAAGATAACTAATCAGTTCCTTTCATTTCTAACTGTTGATGCAACTCTTGACGTCAACAAATTGCTCATACCACACACAATTACGAGCAGAGAGTTTATTAACCAGCATAAATAATAATGTCACACTTGATTCAGTAAGGCAGATTTTCTTATAAATCGTTCTGCTCCAGAGAGGTGAGAGGAGAGCTCAGGAATCCATCTCTTACTCAAGGAACCTTCAGCCAGTTGGAAACCATAGAAATCATATAAGAACCTGTGGCCCCACTCGATTTTGTGACCGTACATTGAAGCCAGTTTCTTGGCCTCATCCGATACAGTGAAGGATCATTTTATGGAAACATCGGTAGACGTATGCCTGTTGCTTGTTGTTTACTTTGAAAAAATCTTGTAATGGCTATGTCATATGAAAAATATTAGTGCAACTACGTGATTCACAGAAAAAAAAAAAAATACATGGCAACATTATTAACTACAGCACAACTTTAACTCTTTCAGAGCTGTTCAATTTCTCTCTGACCAATAAATGATGATGAAATGCTCTGACACAGCTGTAGCCTGCTTTAGGGTCGGTCCGGTGTGTTTTGCCAGCGGAAAAACAGCATCTGTTAGCTGGAGCTCCTCAAACAACCAGCAATTTCTATGTGTTTTTGCTGTAAGCACACATTTGATGAATGATGGCTTGGATTATATGATATTCTGTTCAAATTGTTTGAGCTGCACATCAAGTTTAGGTACAGATGTTGCTAATACTATATTGTAACCTTAATGCTAACAGTTAATGGTAGACAGTGCTGCCATGTCAGCAAGCAGCATGCACCACTTCAGGCACTTTTTATAAGATGCCGATCAGTCATATTTGAAAGTTGGATTTCTGAGTGTGAATTATTCTTTTGATGTCAGCAATTAATTCATTGAGAGATATACACACATTGATTTTGGCAACTTTTATATTTATTTTTGAGACGCTGTGTGTTTTATTTATTTTTTAGACACTTGCAATGTGGTGATGCAGGCAACACACAGTGGCATGCTGTTTCCTCATATAGTTTAGGTTATTTTTTTGGTAATATGGATTTAAAAATAAATAATAAAAAAAAGAGTATTTCAGGGCAACAAGGTTTTGTGTGCATACTTTCCTCAGCAAAATTTATGATTTCTTTTATTTTACTTTTAGAGGCTGAATGGATACCAGAGACATTGTAAGATTATAATGACGGTCTATGTGGATATATCTTTTTTTCGTCACCCCCTGCTAGTTGAAATGCCAGTCGGTTTCAGAACAGAGTGGGTTTGCTGCTCCTAGTTCTTATGATTTCTCTGCTAACCCAGTGGCTTTCTGGAGGGTCTTTCCACTCATGACACCATCCTGCTGCCGCAAAGCTTGTATGTTCATAAGCAACACCTTTATACCTCAGTGATTTGCCACTGAGAGGAATTGATTCGTTCCCTAATCACTGTGGATTAAGCTGGAAAACCACAGCTGAGAATAGCAACATGAGAGAGGAGGGGTGGGAAAATCGACCGGCGGATCCTCGAGCATATTTAAAACCCTCCCCAACCATTTGTGTTTCAAATGGTTGGGGAGTCCAACTTTTATGCCTTAGCCTCACACTCGCTCTTACCTTTTCACCTCCTGTAGCCATTGGGGAGCCTCTGGTCAACTCTTAATTTGATATAAATATGGCCTTACCTTATGAAATGAGTTTAACTTGCCGGCTGGGGTCCTCCTGATAATGGTAATTCATCATGAGAGGTCAAGGGGTGACGAAGCGTTTCACAGTCAGTAGCCAGCACTTTATCATTTATTAAGATCAGCCCCAGTGGGCCAGAAACTCCCAGGCCTGACTGGCCTCATGCAAGTGGCGGGGAGCGATAGAGGAGGAGAGAGAGGGGAGGAGAGAAAGAGAGACGGCTCCCAAAGAAGACAAAAGCATTTGGGTTCAGGTCCTCCAGGCGGAGCATTTCTATTTTTCTCCCTGAATATGATTAATTTAGAAGCCCCCTGTGGGGTGTGTGTGTCTGTGTGTGTGTGTGTGTGTGTGTGAATGTATTTTGTAGAAAAATGCTCATTTAGTCTTTAGAGAAAAGTGCTCCATATGAAGTTGGACGAATGGTTTTAGGCAAATATGTGCACGTTTGTGTGTGTGTGCGCGTGCAAAAAAAAGCAAAGAGGAAAGAAATAGGCTCTGAAATGAAATAAAATGGGAATTGAAGGGCAGACATGGTGAAGGTTTTCTCCATGTAACAGGATCAGTAGCTTGCTGGGACTGGACACTTGTTAATGTTATTCATAGCTGCTTGTTGGCTGGCTGTACCGAGCAGCTCATGTGTTAACATGTAATCCGTGAAGTGGGGTGTTGCAAGAAAAGATCAAGTGTGTTTGTTTAGCCTCTCTTTGGTAAATAGAAGGGTTACCAAAAAAAACCTCTTGAAAGCCATTCCAAGAAAGCAAAATGAGGCAGTGAAACCGACAAAGAAAACAACCTTTGGTACAAGGCTAGGGGGTTTTAGGTGTAACAAGAGAACGAGTCGGAGAGAGATACTCAAACAAGGAAGGTGCAGTAACAAAAAGACTCAATGAAAGAGAGAGAAATACGATAACATTGGTGTGACTGGAAGGTTGTCTCTATGTCTCCATTTCAGCCATTTCTTTCACTACAGACAACAGCAGACATTGTCTCCCATACGTACAAAGTGTAGACGGACTCTGAGATCCAGGCAAAGCATTGAAATGAATTGTCACATGTCAAGACTGCAGTGACATCAATAAGAAAATCAATTACATTTCTCTCTCCTGCAATTGGTGATATTTTAAATCTATATTTGAATATGGTTGAGAGAGAGAGAGAGAGAGAGAGAAAGAGAGAGAGAGAGAGAGAGAGAGAGAGAGAGAGAGAGAGAGAGAGAGAGAGAGAGAGATTGTGCAAGTGTGTGAATGTATGTGTGAAATTCCCCCTTCGCCAGCTTCAGTGCAGGGAACTGTATGTGTCAGTAGGGGATATGAATCATGCCGTACCCAGCTGTTGTTTGTTCCCCTCTGATCACCCCTTGAGCTGGATACAGAACGTACCAGAATGCACAAACACACAGATGCATACAAGCATCAATTATAAAAATGCTGTGTGAGATGCTGAGTTGCCGGGCTAGATAAGCAGGTAGAATGGTCGGATTGGAAGACTGAATGACTGAATGGATGAACTAATGGATACATGAGGCAAAAGGCCTAATAAGCATAAAAAATGCTTTGGACTCTAATTAAAAAAAATAAAAATAAAAATAATAATAATAAAAAATCTGATACCCAGGTGTGCCATGGATTATGGTAAAACGCTGAAATGGGCACATTTGGCTGGAGACACTCTCCATAATCTGCTATTGAGAAAAGTCCAATGTGTTTCAGTTGGCTTGTCGGGTCACATCTGTCCCGTTTGACGGTGCCAATAAAGTCTGTTCAAAACAGAGCTGTTACACTCCAAACCAGATTAATCAACCACGGGCTCTCTAGTTGCAGTCTCACACAGATACAGATAGATTGGCCAGTGCCATGCAGAAAATAATCTTTATACAACCTGAGTGATAATGTATTTGTGTTCGCATTATCTGGTCAGTTGAGGACATTTTCACTCTGCTAGACATGAGATGCTTTTCAATTTTTCACCACCATGGATGACAACAGAAAGTTCTGCTTTAATTGGCAAATAAAAAGTTTTTGATCCCAAACGTAAAATGTGCCCTCCTCATGATAACTGAAGCCCACTGCTGGCACAACCCTACAATAAGGAGGTTATACTGTATTTAATCAGTGTTTCATTTTGGTGTTACACTTTTAGTTTCCACTACTCAGGTCCAGTTATATCCAGATATGTTGCAAAATGAAAATCAGTCACAAGCTCTTGTTTTTCCCATCGTTCTTCCTTATGAAAACCATCCTCCGAGTGCAACAAAAATTGTTCCTCCAAACTAAAATTATGCTGTCAGTTTACGTCAAAAGTCTCACACAAGCTTTCTGTTAAGAGTCGGCTTACCATGAGTGACACCAACCATGATGATGGGAGGAGACATTTTCCAAAGGATCAGGGAGCAGTTTTCTTATTCATGCATGGATTCAGTATCCTTCCTTATATCACTTCCCAGCTGCATTGGTGGGCTGTGGTTATATAAATTGTCAGTATAATTATGTAACAGGTGATCTTTTTAAGCCTGTAATACGTGTTGTAACTGTATCACAGGTTATGGTAGTCATATTATCCTATTGTAATCTTAATTATAATAGAAATTCCTGTAGTTTTTATTTTAGATTAGATTCAATATATATTTAAATGATCACATAGCCAAAACAGGTGGAATTTGTTTTTGGTAAAGCGTGGTTAGAGCATGGCTTACATGTCAACATAACATAGTGACTTTAGGCATATATGTTAGAGGTGATTTTGATTATGTATTACATCATAAATCACCTATTAGTAACAGGTGATTTTAATCATAATGGGTAACTGCAACGATGTAATAGGCTGTTCTAATCATATTTACCAGTACCATATACCAACAACTGGCTTGAAGTCACATGACTGTACACTTAGCACACCTTTGTAGGTGCATTGGCTGATATTGTGTGTGTGTCGATGTACATGATTAGCTGTGTTTTATATGTTTTGCAATGTGTTTCATCATGACCCTGATCAAGGCCACAAGTCAAAAGTTGTTCAACATATTTCAAGTGTTGCTGGTGTTTGGACCTCTTTGGTTTTAATCATATAAAAAGTGATTTTTAGCACATAACAGATCATGGGATAAGCAATCAAATAAAAATCTTGGTGACTTGGTGAATCTTAGGTGACTGTTATTAGCTGTGTTGTAATTGGCCTGTTTGATAGGAATGCATATATTATTCAGAGAATACAACTGTGTGTATTCACTATGGTTGTCACTCAGATGGAATAGGAATGTAGGGGATTATAATCAAAGAAAAGCTGAGAGAGAGAGAGAGTAGGAGAGAGACAGACAGGAAGACAGAAACAGAGATGGACAGAGTAAATAAAAGGAGAAAATGTTGAAAGGAGGGAGCGAAAAGAGGAATAAGGCAACAAAGGCAGAGCGAGGGAGCTAGTAACAGTAGGGATGTGGTCCTGGTCGCAGGAGGGAGCATCACTGCTGCGTGTGAAAAAGAGATGACTACACACACACGTACTTGCACAGGGAAAGGGAGATTATCCCGGGGCTGCTCTGCTGATGAGTCATAAAGAGGTTGGCAGTGCACATCTTGAGCAACTGTGTGTATGTGTATGTGTATGTGTATGTTTGTGTGTGTGTGTGTGTGTGTGTGTGTGTGTGTGTGTGGCTCTTTTTCTTTAGTAGGCGCTTATCGTTCTTCAAGGAAATGAATGATTCTTCCTGTGTGTTCTGATACTGTGTTCATTTTTACTGTGAATAACCCCAATTGTGTGCATGGTTTTGTGTGTATTGTGTGTGTGTGTGTGTGTGTGTGTTCATGTCTCACTAATCCCAGTGGGGAACACTGGTGAGGATTGTTACAGTAATTACAGGAGAAAGGTTTCTTCAACTGTCTCTCACTTCTCTCTCTCTCTGTCGCTCTCTTGTCAAATGAACTGAGCAGAATGGTGTATCAAACTGCCTGCGGATTGATTGTTTGTTGCAAGTTGTGTGTTGTGTGTGTGTGTGTGTGTGTGTGTGTGTGTGTGTGTGTGTGTGTGTGTGTGTGTGTGTGTGTGTGTGTGTGTGTGTGTGTGTGTGTGTGTGGTGTCATCAAAGTGGTGCAGTTTAAAGCACAGGGTGAGATACTGAATATTTAATGGCACTCTCCAGTGTGTAGGATCCTGCCACTGATTTCACTCATTAACTACATGTATGCCTTTGTGCACACACACACACATTCGTACGTTCACACAAAAGAGTGTGAACGTGTATAAGCGACTCATTTTTGTCACATTGCGGAAAAGTTAGTAGCCGTTTGTCGTATGTCTGCATGGCAAAATAGACAAGCTTATTCATTTTTACCTTTCTGGTGTAGAGTTACATAGAAGAAAAAGACTAATTGACCGCAAAACATGAGACACACCCCCTGAAGTGATTTTCTGATATTTAAATGAACTCTGTCACAATTTTGATGCAGTTGCCCAATGAGAATACCAGATTTATTTAAACCGGAGGGTTACAAGATTAATGTTTTTCCCATTATCAGGTATAAAATAAATTCAATTTAATGTTTCTGAATCTAATATATTGCTATTACTTCCTGTTAGATTCCCTACGGTAATTACACAGCATTTCTACTGTAGATTTTATTTTAAATCATCCTCATGGTGAATAGGCCACATAAAAGGCAGGAGGAAAAATCTTGTATCACCAAAGCTCTGATGCCCCTACAACACCTGGGCCCTGGAAGTTTAACGTCCGTATCTTCCTACTCCATCTGTTCCTCTATCTCACAGTTTATCAAATGGGGGTACGTGGAGGAACTCCAGAGGGTACGTGAGATTTTTAAAAATTATACAACACGTAGATCTGTCTGAGCAATCTGATTGGTCAATCAGACGTTTAGAATGTGCTCAAATGAGCATGACAGCACGGCTAGCCGTGCTCAAATGAAAAATACCTCACCACTGAAAATATTACTCCGCCTACATCTTATTGGTACGGTTTCCATGGCAACACGAAACGTTTCACTGAAACCCGCATCAAAAGCCGCTGTCAACTTTGTAAGTCTGCATAATGGACTGTTTTGTTGTCAATTTTGATTTATTTGGATAAATGGCTGAACGAGGAAGACAAGACAGAACAGAAAAAGCCGAGATACGCGAGAGTGACGAGTGAAGAGCTGGATCAGCTGGAGAGGTCAGGAAATGAAGCCAGTACGGCCCGGTCAGCGTCTTGGGCCGTCAAATGTCTACAAGACTACCTGAAAAACACCAGGCAAACAGTTGATTTCTCAACTTAAGTGAAGCAGAGCTAAACAAGATCCTCCGTGAATTTTATGGAGCTTTAATTTCTATAATAAAGAGAATGAAATGCCTCAGCGGACTCAGCACCACGGATAGTACCTGCTAAGGCAAATTCAGCACCACGGACAGTACATGCTAAGGCAGATTCAGCACCAGGGACAGTACCCACTGAGGCAGATTCAGCACCACGGACAGTACCCGCTGAGGCAGATTCAGCACCACGGCAGTACCTGCTGAGGCAGATTCAGCACCACGGACAGTACCTGTAAGATTTTCCACGGAGATGTGCAGGCTATAACTTTGTTCTCGTTATTAATATGTTAATGTTATCAGTTATTAATTAGCCTATTAATTGTTATTAATTTGTTTAGTCTTTATGAGTTTCCTAGGCCATTGATTTAATTAATTCGTCAATTTGTTTGCATCTGTACATTGAAATGAACATTTAATAAATCAACACATCAGAGGCAAATTGATAATAGCCTGAAAAGGTGATTAGCAAAAGCCCCCGAAAGGTGGGGTTGAAATTATATAACTCTGTCCAGCCTTAATGTGACTGTTTGCTTAGCCACATTAATTGGAGCTCACATGAAATTGGAGTGACACACCCCCAGCTGAAATAAAACATCTGCCGGTGAGTTTGTGAAAAGATATATCCCATACGTGTTTGTTCTGATACCGACACTGGAAAGCAGTAGCCTATATTTAAATATAACTGTTAATATAAGTTTGTTGTAGATAAAGGTCAGCTGTGCTGGTGACTCGTCACGGCACCTGTTAGATTAAAACTGACTGAGAAGTCGGCAGAAGTATAACTATCAGTCCATGAAAAAAAAATATTTTTTCCAGCGGATATTCTAGTTACAACATGATTGAGCTAGCAAAGCAGTTTTGTGTTGCTATGTGTGGTATTTATTCAGTTTTGGGAAATCACGATGTCTAGAAAACATGATGAACCCAAGTTGGCTGGCTGACAAGGACTAGTTAACGTCAGATCTCATGTATTTCCGCTGAAACGGAGAGAATACTAGCAAAAAACTTTTATATTTTGAGAGCGAAATGCCCACAGTATGAATACATTTTGATTATACATTTTATTTTGTTGGTAATAGTTGTATAATCGCATTATTACATTCGAGGGTGTGCCGGACTGTCATTATTGTAACTTCACACCCTCTCATGTAATAATGCTTAAATATATGTTAAAAAATAGCATCCATGCAAGGTTCCTTAAAAATCATTATTTAGCCTAATAAATATTCATTACAATATCAATGGAAGTTCATAAACGGAATTTTATATTCAGTGTTCAATTTCATCATCCTGAAAAACCCTGAGCCCCATAAACTCAAAAAATAAATGTAAATCACTGAATCAATATCAAAATCCTCACTGAGACCCAGAAATTGTAATATTTTTAGAGAATGGATCCAAAAGAGCTCTCTCTGACACAATCGCTTGCCAACATCACCTTCCCTAAGAAGGGCAATATAGATACTGTAGATATAGAGTTACAAAATAGTCATGTTATTATAGCTTGGCATGGGGCAGCAGATTCCTTTGGCGCACTGATGCTGGTGATATAGGAAAGCTTTTGTTGCAGAAGGTATTGCACTTCTAAATAAAGATGGTGTGGGTAGTTAGATATAGGAACTACTGCATTTTAAGCCAAAGTCAGCATGAGTTTTATGTACTTTTTTATGCTTTTTTTTTTTTTTTTCTTTTAGGACCATTGCTATGTTTATGTGTTATCAATGGTATCTTGGCTGCTTAAGAACTTCCTGAATTTCCTGTCTGCAAAATGAATTTACCTTTGGTAGCAATAAAGATACACTGCACCGTGTTTCATCGGGAGTGAAGGTGGCATCACTGTTAATTAACACAATTAACTGCTACACGTGGATCATCCTCACTTGCAGGGAGATGGTTTGGCTTCAAAAAGACAGATGTTGCTCAAAAGATGCCAGTCTGCAGACAATGTTGAAAAGTGTTTGCTATTAAAAACAGCTCCACAACTAACTTGTTTCACCATCTGCGAATTAACCACCGCACAGAGGATGAAGACTATAAACAGCTTGGGGAGTCAGCGGTCAATCACGACTGACCAGCTGAGGTACTGGCGAAACAAAAACACGCTCAGAAAAGTTTGGCAGAGTCATTCTGTAAAAGAGTGCCTTACAAGAAGGCCAACAGATGACAAGAGATAGCAAACACTATCACCAGTTACACTGCAGAGGATATGGTGCCAATTCAAGTGGATGAGAGATGGTTTCAAACAACTTTGAATACTTTGGACACCCTGCATCTAGTAAACTATTAACAAGAACAAGCTAGTACAATACATGACTTTTACAAACACATTTTTGAGGGATGCAAAATATTATCAATTATCATAATCGGCAAAACCCCCAAAAATATCGAGATTGTATTTTTTGTCAATATCGCACACCCCTAGTAATTACACACCTCATTGCTTGATTCTGTTGGTTGTCAGTGCAAAGTCAAATTGCTTTGGCAATACCCAGTCCGCCCAAAATCTGAATAAAGTAATCTCTGTGTGACTCTGTGTGTCAAGAGCTGTTCTGAATAAAAAAGTCAGTCAATAATGACTTATTTATTTCTATTCCATGATTAACATATTTAGAATTTGCATATTCAGACATTCTAGTGATTCCATTCTGCTTGATGTGCTCACTGATGACCTCATATCCATTTTTAGTTCAGTGAAAAAAACACATTCTGATGCCACGCTGTGCATTTCCAAATGAATGTTTCCGAAGTGAGGATGTTTTGTGATTGAATGAAAATAGCCCTAGAAAAACAGCAGTAAATGATTTATTCATCAGCCAAAGCCATTTTGGAGCCAAATGCAGTTGAAATGCAGAAAGAAGCCCGAGCTGTCAATAGTTTGAGCTCAGTTGGTCCACACTGTGGTGGTAAATTCCCTTCAGAGGACGGCGTTTGCTCCATTGCCGCTGTGTCCTTGTTTTGGTCGAGATTCGCCCTCTTTTTTCACCCTCTTCTCTCTCTCACTTCTGTTAATCCAGCTCTCTCTTTATCTCTGCCTCTATCTCCCTGGCTGTTAAACACAGACCCATTTTTCAAGTACATTTTCTTTTTTAAATTGTTTTTATTAATTTTGCAAAAAATATGTGGAAAGTGGTTTCCACAAGCAATATGGCATTTATCAAAGCTGTATAAATGAGATTTGTAGGTAAATTTTGAATTTTAATTCAATAGGATGCATAGATGTAGGACAATTTTCTCTATAAATGTAAAACCAGGAGTAGACCAAAGTATGCCCGAATTTTTTTGACAAGATGGGTAAAGATGTGTGCATATTAGAGCAGTGTACATGAAGTTTTTGTAACTGCACTGCAGCAATGAACATGGGCTCTCATTCAGTTTAAGGCAACTGCAGTGTTTCACACAGATTAAAAACACACATTTCATCTATATTCTAAGGAACCATGAATGCAAATGCACATGGACCAAGGCAGCTTCAAGCATTTAAATTATTTTCTCTGAAATGGTGAAAAATGTAATAAACCATGTGTGTTGTTCAGAATCATAATCAACTTAATCTCCAGACATGATAAATGAATCAGAATTTGTCTGGCACATGTGAGCAGAGTATCACAGCACCGACTGACAAACATGGAATAAAAAATTGAGAACATATTAATTTAAGAAGAGCACAGTGCTCAGAACAGCTCCTATGCATAACCCGCAGGCTTCCAGGCCTCTGGTACAGGTCCTGAGCTTGAAGGAGACACAAGAATGCCCACCGGGTGAGTGGGAAATTTTATATATATATATATATATATATATATATATATATATATATACATACACATATATGTGTGTGTGTGTGTGTGTGTGTGTGTGTGTGTGTGTGTGTGTGTGCGCACACGCTCAGTGGCCACTTTATCAGGTCCACCTGTACAATCTAATGCAGTTCAATGCAGCAGCTCTGTTGTAAATTCACCTTTTAAGAAAGTTTATAATGTTCAGCTTTTGTTGACATTGTGGAGAATGTGTCAGTTAAATTACATGTTTATTATTGAGGTTGTAGGTTGCAGAAATCTTGTGATGGACTACATGATATTTAAAGGTGTTTCTAATTTTTTGTCCTCCCTATTTATTTTCAGTGAGGGGGGACAGAATAGCAGAAACATCCCTCAATAAAAGAAAACCTGAGCATTATAGGCATCAGAAAAAAGGAAACTTTATGTCAAAGAAATTTGTATTAAACTTCATTAGATTGTACAACTGTACCTAATAAAGGGGCCACTGAGTGTATATCTGTCTATCTATCCATCTATCTATCTCTATGTATGTATTTTTTTTTAACATTCCACAAAGAAATAGCAGACGTATGTTCTTGTGTAACAATACATAAAGTAGGCATGCTCATGAAGCTATACCAGTAACATAGGAGGAGGCGGGTTGACAAATGCAACCCAATGTGGAACTTATTGAAGCTTAAAATGGTGCTTCTGTCTTATATCCTCACACACATGTATACACAGTGGCGCAGCATCATAGAGCTTTCTCTCTCTCGCTCTAGCTCCCTTCCCTGGGCTTGTGCTCCCAATATTACTATACCTTCTGGGCAGTGTAGTCAGCCCATGTTGTCTTCTAGATCAATGGTTACTGAGACAAGACAGAGAAGAAGAGAGTGAAGGAAACTAAAATAGAGAGGGAGCGCGAGGGGAGCGGTAGATCAATAAGCACAGGAGCCTGCAAAGCTCACACAGCCCACACCTTTCACACAATATTAACTCCAGTGTGGGATCACAGTAGAGCAAATACAAGCGCATCCTCACACACATACAAACACACAAACACACACATCTACTGACATACAGACAAAAACTCGAGCAAGACAAACTCCAGTACATTTATTGTCTCAGATTTTGATGTGGTATGAAAACTTTTTATCTGCTGATTTTAAGCAACTTTGCAATACTTGCGTCTGTTTATCAACTCATTGTTGAAACCTCTCTCTTGGTCCTGTGTGGCTCACTTGGCAGACCAGTGCCCCTTTTCCACCGCAGACACTTTCTTGGAACCAGGAACTTTTACCTCTTTTTCCACTGGAAGAACAGGTTCATCCTTTTGCACAGGAGTGGATTTCCTGAGTCCCAAATGGTCCCTGCAACCAACATAGTACTCTGAGTTTCTCTGTAAGGGTACAGTTTCAGCACTAAATATCCCTGACTGGTTAAATATATGTCACAAGTAACATGATCATATCACACCCCAACCATCTTTTTAAAACACGAGCAAATGACCACAAACACAAATTATTAAAATATCATTCTACTTGGTGTATTAAAATCTCATATGTATGTCTACCCAATGTGAATTGTAATTGTAACTGTAATTGTGACATTGTGTGGCTTGTACTAGCACGTCACGTCACAGTTGATATCCATGACTTGTGACAACCCCAAGTGGGTGGGGTTGTGTGTGTGGTGTCTCGCTCGCCCTCTCCCCTCTCCGAGAGGGCGGGGCTGCGTGTAAAAACCCTTGTGGAGTCCGCCAGTTCTCTCTCTTCTTCCCATTCCCGGCTTGGCCTTGCAGCTCACCTGTTGTCCCTCTTTGTTTTAGATTGCATCCAACACTCACACACACAGCCATGCACCTGCATACACTGCTGACCTTCTATATTACACATATAGGTTGTATTTTGTTATAGCTGGTTGTTATTGTCTGCGTCTGTTAAATAAATATTATTTGCAAGAAGTAACATTCCTTCTTGCGTTCTGTTTGCCAGCTCTGACAGACTCTTCTAGTGTCCTCAGTTTCATGTTCAAAGCCAAATGTAACATCACAGCAGTAAATAATCATGAATGTAACGACAGCTTTCACATCTTCCATATTTACTGTTCTGCTGCCGTCAGTCAAACACAGAATGCGAGACACCTCCTCCTTGTTTGCTGTTCCCAGGGTGTGGTGTGGTGGAGATGCAGTAACATTTTTGGTTAAGCTGGGGCACATGTCAGTAAGACTGTCTGATTTATGCTTTGCATTATGTACTCATGGTACTCCAAGGGTGCTTTCACACCTCCGGCTGACTTACTTTAGTCTGACTCAGGCGTGAAATTGCTGTTTTGTTGAGCAAACCTAGATGTGTAAACAAATGACATGGCAGTCGAACAGGTCATTTATCTCTTGAACAGAAATTTCACAAGGGAAACTGCAGTTGTGGACAACACTACATTGCAGTAGAGCAGCATTGGAATAACGGAGCAACAGTAATGAATCAAGGTAGACCTCGGTATTTTTATGTTTCTACAAGCAATTGAAATTGAAATATTATTGTCAGCCAATAGAGGAGCTTGCACATCATTGTCCCTGTCTCATTATTGTAGCACTAGCAGCTCTGGATTCCAGCTTCAAGTGTCAACATGCACTTTTAACCCACAATGCACTATATTTTTGTCTGTTTCCAGTAAGGTCAGATTACTCTCTCACTGGTAATGAACAGTACCATGGTTCACTTGGAACCAGAGCTCCAACTTTGCAGGTGGACCATGGTTTGCTTGTTTGGTTCACGCCAGAGTTCGGAAGCATGTCCTTGCCTCTCCAAACTAACTAAACTAACCTTGTAGTCACACTATACTTTGATCAAAAGGGACCAAGCATGGTAAATATGAAAACACCCTAATATGTTTTGGGTAAATCTGTCAATTAATTACTATATTTTATGCCACAGTATGTTACATGGAGCAAATCTGTCACTGCTGATCTCTATCTAATGCCTGTTGCTGTGGAGGGCCAAGTCCTAGTGAAGCTGATCAAGGATATGTGACCTGACCAGTCGTTTTAGATCATCACTCCTGTTACAAGCTGTACAGGCACAGCTGTGCTGGCATGATTCCCAGATTAGCCCCAAGATTGAATACTGCACTTGATGCTACTGCACCTGCAATCAACTAGGAGGCTTTTTGTGACAGCAGTATATCCCAATTGCTAAATAATTTTTTTTTTTTTTTAAAGTAACGTGAGAAGGAAACTGCTGTGGAAAGTGGAATTGTTTTTTTTTTTTTTTTTTTTGCCATCCTGCTTGCTTTAGGACGCTTGCTGCAACTGTAAGTGCATATATTCAGTGTACGCCTCTATTTCATACTCATGCTTTGCTGTGTAGCCTCTCGAGTGAACATGATGTACAAGTCCGACAATTTGGAAGCTTGCCTCTGGCTATTTCAATGGAGGAAAGCGAGGGAGGGAGAAAGAGGGACTGAGAGACGGAAAGGCATGTGGAGGGAAGCAGGCAGGGGAGTGTGGACATACAGCTATCTGGGATGGAGAGGTAAACAGAGAATGCAACAGAGAGATTGTGACAGTGGAAGCAGAGATGGATTGAAAGAGGGGAGAGACAAGAATGAGACATAATCAGGGAGACAGAGGGTTTCTGAAAAGACAGCACGTAGATGGAGGAATGCCTGCCTGTCTGATGTCTGGGTGCGTGGGAAGGACACTCATCACTCCCCTCCCTCCTTCTATACCTCCTTATTACCCTCCCTCCCTCCTGTCCGTCCCTTGCTCCCTTTCTCCCCTCCTCCTATTCCTCCTTGCACTGCTCTTACCAATCAGTTATTTTTATTTAGAGTGTAGCCTAGTTCTTCCAGAAAACTGCATGGGAACACCAGACGGTCATTCTGAGCAAGCCTCTCTGCTTGCTTTCCATTATTGATGAAACTGGAGATAAAGAGAGAGCTATACTCCCTTGACACAAACACACACACACACAGAAAGGTATGATTAAAGCAAGTGTGTGTGTGTGTTTTAGCGAGAGAGAGAGAGAGAGAGAGAGAGAGAGAGAGAGAGAGAGATAAAGGGAGAGAGTTAGAAAGTGATACACACACATATAGCAGCCACCACCTGTTCCCTAGCTTTGAATGATTGAATGTTTTGTGCGTGTGTGTGTGTCTGTGTGTCTGTGTGTGTGGGTGCTCAAAAAGCATCAAACAATGGTGTGTAAGAATGCACGTCTGTGTGTGAGAGACAAAAGGGACACAGACAATGTGATAGAGAGCGAGAGAGAGAGAGAGAAAGAGAGAGAGAGTGAGAGGGAGGGATGCAGGGATGGGGGGCTTAGGTACAGACATTATAACCATAGAGCATCCACTTCTTTCTCTCTCCCTCATTCTCTCTCTCTCTCTCTCTCTCTCTCTCTCTCTCTCTCTCTCTATGTCTACCTCTGCTCTCCTCCTTCTCGTTTGCTCTCCACTGCGGGGGTATGGCTCCCGCTGTGCTGATGGGTAGGCAGTTACAAATGTTACTATTTTGAGAGAGAGTCAGTGTATATGCTCTGAGCGCAGCAGCAGACGATCGAAAGACGAGGTGGTGGTGGGGGGGCTGGGGGACAGAGAAGAGAGAGGTAGGGAAAGAGAGAGCAAGCGAGGCAGCAAGCGACTCGTTTGACTATTTCTGCTGCACATTAATCCCTGTGCACGAGAGGATGAGGAGGGAGGACGGGGAGGCTCGGACCTGCGGCTGACGCCTCGCTGTGCAGCTGAATCCAACAACGTAAACAGAGGGTCTGCAAGTCGTGACCAAGGAGTTTTGCAGAACTGAACCACAAACTTAGAAACATACATATATATTTTTTTTTGTTTTTGTTTTTGTTTTTTTTTTTTTTGCTGCTGTTTCTTTTTTGCTTTACGAAAAGGAAAGGAAGCAGAAGGAGAGGAGGAGGTGGAGGTGGAGGTGACAAAAGATGGCTAGTTTCGGGAAACTCACAGACTACTTCAACCGCCGCAAGTCTCGAGAGGAGCTGCGGGTGGGCAGGAGCTCACGGCGCAGTGGCAGCTACTGCTGCACTGTGGCAGAGGCCAGGTAACCTGTGTTTGTATGTGTGTGTGTGTGTGTGTGTGTGTGTGTGAGAGAGAGCGTCAGAGAGTGAGAGAGAGTGAGAGAGAGAGAGAGAGAGAGAGAGAGAGAGAGAGAGAGAGAAAGAGAAAGCCTCCCTGCCTTTATATGCACAGGTAACAAGGAATGTCCTCATCTGTCTTCTCTTTGCATGGTTTGTCACTAGTGTGTGTGTGTGTGTGTGTGTGTGTGTGTGTGTGCGTGCGTGCCTGTACAATGGTGTGCCAGTCTACAAAGCTTCAAAGGTACCTGGTACACTGTGCAAATGTCACTGTGCCTGTAATCTTCCTACAGTACAGTATCATGTCCTTACCTCTCTTTGTGCTCCTAAATTAAAGATGCACCATGCAATATTGAGGGTTGATTGAATTAAGTGCAATGTAGACTGCATTGACAAAAATCATGAATCAATGAATCAGGCTGTTGCTGAGAACCATGTAGACTCCACCATCACATTTTTTTTCTTTTGGAGTTTTTACTTTTTGGAGTGTCTTAAGAACACTATGGTATGAACATGTCTCAGTCTGTGTCTTTTTTGATTTCGATGCATACCTGAAAAAAACAAAACAAAACAAAACACAAAAAAAACCCCCAAACCCTCCCCCCAAAAACAGTCTGTTGAGATACGTTGCATCCAACTGCCATTTCTTCATGTCTGGATCACTTCTTGTATATGAGGTCAATGTTTGTGCACATACATGCAGACTTTTATATATACATGTACATTCTTGCATGTAAGCATGTGTGTGCGCGCGTGTGCGCATGCGAGTGAAATGCGTGTATGTGCGTGTGTGTGTGTGTGTGTGTGTGTGTGTGAATGTGCAATGACTTACATAAGCGTGAAGGTGCAGTGGATGTGTGCTACTGGCCATGGTAATTGCTATACAATAGACCATTCCCAAAGGCTGGGGATTGCATGCTGTTGAGTGCTGTTTATTCTGGAACAGACAAAGAAAAATGGAGATAACAGAGGGTGGGAGAGAGTGGCATAAAGAGGGTTAGATGGGGATAAGGAGAGATGATTGAGCCATTTTTTGCTTGCTCTTGTTCAGTAACTCCCTGTTTCACATTCATACTGTTGCACATTTTCACTCCTGGGAGCTGTCCAGTGCAGCCCCAGCCTGCTGTTGGCAACTGAGCATCTGCACTGGAGAAGTTGAGAATGAGGTGCCTTGCTTAAGAGCAAATTGTCAGTAGTTGTTGAGGGAGGGGGAAATGTTCAATTTGCAGCTGTCATTCAGTACTTCTTCAGTACTTTGGATGTGAATCAGTGACCTCATGACCACAAGCCTACCACTCCATCTCCAAGGGTACCACTGCCCCAAATAGCTAGTTCTACTTGACATTATCAAATGAAAACCAGTGATGCTCATTTCAGGATGATTTTCAGGGGTTTTTCAGGATGATGAAATTGAATACTGAATATAAAATTGAACTTTTTAACATTTTTTTAACATATATTTAAGCATTATTACATGAGAGGGTGTGAAGTTACAATAATGACGGTCCGGCACACCCTCGAGTGTAATAATGCGATTATACAACTATTACCAACAAAATAAAATGTATAATCAAAGTGTATTCATACTGTGGGCATTTCGCTCTCAAAATATAAAAGTTTTTTGCTAGTATTCTCTCCGTTTCAGCGGAAATACATGAGATCTGACGTTAACTAGTCCTTGTCAGCCAGCCAACTTGGGCTCATCATGTTTTCTAGACATCGTGATTTCCCAAAATTGAATAAATACCACACATAGCAACACAAAACTGCTTTGCTAGCTCAAACATGTTGTAATGAGAATATCCACTGGAAAAAATTGTTTTTTCATGGACTGATAGTTATACTTCTGCCGACTTCTCAGTCATTTTTAATCTAACAGGTACCGTGACAACGAGTCACCAGCACAGCTGATTTTTATCTACAACCAACTTATATTAACAGTTATATTTAAATATAGGCTACTGCTTTCCAGTGTCAATATATCTTTTCATAAACTCACCAGCAGATGCTTTATTTCAGCTGGGGGTGTGTCACTCCAATTTAACGTCAGCTCCGATTAATGTTTCTAAGCAGCAAAAGTAACAACAGTAAGTAGTCACATTAAGGCTGAACAGAGTTATATAATATATATATAATATATAGCCCACCTTTCGGGGGCTTTTGCTAATCACCTTTTCATACTATTATCAGTTTACCTCTGAAATAAAGATGACAGTTTTCACAGATATGTTGATTTATTAAATGTTCATTTCAATGTACAGATGCACACAAATTGACAAATTAATTAAATCAATGGCCTAAGAAAGTCATAAAGACTAAACAAATTAATAACGATTAATAGGCTAATTAATAACTGATAACATTAACACATTAATAACAAGAACAAAGTTATAGCCTGCACATCTCCGTGGAAAATCTTACAGGTACTGTAAGAGGTGCTGAATCTGCCTCAGCAGGTACTGTCCGTGGTGCTGAATCTGCCTCAGTGGGTACTGTCCGTGGTGCTGAATCTGCCTCAGCATGTACTGTCCGTGCTGCTGACTCTGCGGAGGCATTTCATTCTCTTTATTGTAGAAATTAAAGCTCCTTAAAATCACGGAGGATCTTGTTTAGCTCTTCTTTACTTACAGTTGAAAAAATCAACTGCCCAGTGTTTCTCAGGTAGTCTTGTAGACATTTGAAGGCCCAAGACGTTGACCGGGCCGTACTGGCTTCATTTCCTGACCTCTCCAGCTGATCCAGCTCTTCACTTGTCACTCTCGCGTATCTCGGCTTTTTCTGTTCTGTCTTGTCTTCCTCGTTCAGTCATTTGGTGTGGGGTACGCGTACCCCCATTTGAGAAACTGTGTTATAGAGTATAGTATCGAGTCTACTGAGAAAAATAACACTACACTTTTGCTTTGCCAAAAATAGAAGCATATTGTTGTGCCTCGAGTATACTGATCATTCATACCACCTAGTGTACTTAAAAGTATCATACATTACATAGCTGTCTGCTAATGCTCCAGGGTAGGGCTGGGCAATTAAATGAAAATTAATCGAAACTCATATTCAAAACCTCTAACCAACATAATCTTGCCCATGCCGGAAATTATTTTTTTTTGTTTTAAAATCTGCATACTTGCCCCACTCTGTGTGTTCATATAATGTCCCCTTAAAAATGCACTGATGTAGTTACGTGTCTCAAACGTGATTCACAAATGCCACACAATATGAAAATAATTTGAGAAGATGGAAAGAAATAACTGACATTTCCGACCACATTGTGAAGGATATGGATATGATATGCATAAGATTTGCACTCTTTCATCAGAAAAAAATATCCCAGCTTTAATAGTTGAGCATATTTACATTACAAACCTTGTCAGTGAACTATGAGTAATTGAGGTCAGCCGTTCAATTAATTGTGATATTGATTTGAGGTCATATTGCCCAGCCCTACTGCAGAGTGGGATTTTCACCCACAAATTTCAAAATGGTTGCTTCCTGTTTTCTCTGGGGTTAATGTTTGCTCACTGAGCTAGACACAGGTAAGCAGCAAACCTTCACAACCCATGTGCAAAGGCGGCGGCCGACTCAAGGACTTCAATTTAATTAATTTATTTTTTAAAAAGACAAATAATTATGTAAAGTAATGGATGGCTGATTTGAAAAAGTATCCACTAACCACTTGATTATTTCAATAGAAAAATGCCTAGCACACACATCGGCATATCCGTATTGTGTCAGCATGTCAGCCTATTGAGCTTTCTGAAGACAAGTTTTATATCTGAGCTGGAGACTGGGTCTGTTGCCAGCACTGCTGTTAGCGGAGCAGCCTAGTGATGCATCATGCTGTTGTCATACTGTTGAAATTTGACACAAAGCCCAAGATAAAACCGATATTACTGCTAGTGAATCAGTCTTATTCAGGGTGTTATTTGATCTTACAGAGTTCTTGCTATTAGTTGCATGGAATGTTTAGTGATCTAGAATTGAAGCATATTTCATAGTACATTTCTCAAGTCAGAGTGCCAGCTAAATGTAAAGTGTAAAATTTAAATATATCGATATACTCTATGCACCTGCTTGGACTGTTATCACACTACTGAATGGACATTATTAGTCACAGAGTGTGGTTTAGTAGGGCCCTACTGTACCTTCTAGTGGGTCAGAAGGCCATTATTGTCTACCCCTATTGACTATCACTCTTCACTATTATGTTTAACCACTTTTGGTACCTGTCGTTTGCTTAGGTGTCATTACTTACTTGGTTAACGTTAGGAAAAGGTCTTTGTTGAGGTAAAGAATGGTTTTGTTGTGACACTGCTAGCTAATGTTAACTAGCTCTTGCTCAAGTCGGGACTTGATCTTGGGTCTTCAGAGTGAAGCCTTGTGTGATTGACCCATCCACCACCCCAACCACCTTCTGGAGACAGATTGACAGTAGGATTAGATGATTGCCTTCTGACCGACTAGAATGTGTAGAATGGATTCATTAACTTATACCCGTGTGGGTGATTACCCTGACCATTGAAACTTTTGCTGTGGTTAATATGATCACAGTTCAAAGACGTCTATTCAGTGGCGTGATAACAGTCAAATCAGGTGCTACATGAGTTCAATGCATTCACCAAGTCCAACAGTGTATCTCTGTTAGACAACACAAAGAACATCAAGAATACCAGACCTCACATTCACGTCTAAATTAAACTGCTCACAGAACTTCATTTTAAAGATCTCTAATTTAATTTCCCTTGCATTTAATTCAAAAGTAGGAGTGTGTATTGCTTGGGGCCTAAGGTACCTTTGCAGAATCGATTTTAAAGTTTGATTTTCACACTGCAGCACTGATAAGAACCAATTTCTCTTGTGTCACACACACACACACACACACACACAAGCAATTCGTACTCTGCAAACTTAATTTTCGTGGCTTTGCAAAGTTCCAACAGCCCCTCACTTTGAATGACAGCACTGCAATTAGCATCCTAGACTCAGAGAGAGAATGCAGTTGGCTTGTCCATCAACTGGGACCTATAGACCAAAACCAAACGCTGTGAAGGCAGACTTTTACACCTCTGGAGGCACCCCCTTGTCCTCTCTCTCTCCCTCCTTGCCTGCTGTTTCATCCCACAAGTTTCAGTGTCCTTTGAGACAGAGAATGAAACTTGTGTTGTAGTTTAATAAATCCTGAGCCTCCCAAAAACCCTGACATGTGAAACGCTCATGAGCTAATGACAAATGATATAATAATCAGAATCTAAATCTCTACAAATTAATATGCTTGAAATAACTATTGTCTGACGTGCAGCTGTAACCTCCCCAACTCTAAACTTTTAATATCATTCAACCTGTTAACGTGCATGGGCATCTTACAATCAAAATAAAAATGAAAATACAGTAGGAGCCGAGTGAAATGAGTTTGTACTGGCAGAAATGGGATGAAAATGCTCTTAGATTCCCTGCCATTACAAATCCATCTCCCTCTCCCCCACAGTCTCTCTGTTTCTGTCTCTCCCACACAGTCTCTCTCTCTCTCTCTCTCTCTCTATCTCACGCAAACCTCCCCCCTTCCTACGACCCTCCATCTCTTCCCGTCCCCTCTCTCTGCCTTACTTTGCCTCTGAACCCTTTCTCTCTGTTACATCTTCTTCTCGAGCTCTCTGTCTCTCATTCCTCTCTACCACCCTCCTTGCTCCTATTCTCTCTGTGTCTTTGTCTATTTGTATGATGACAGGCAGCGAGGAGGAGCCAGAGGGGTTTTGGGGGAATCAGTTGTGACAGGAATGTGTCTTCAGATGCTGGAGCAGGACAGTAGAGATCTGTCTCCTTTGTCTGTGACTGGATGGAATCGGGAGGGAATGTGCAGGATATATACACACTTAAAAACGAAATTATAATAACATAATCCACTTAATCACTCATGAGAGGTTAGGGTTAAACCAATTTATCAGTGTGCCGATATTTTTGCCCGATAACTGCTCTTGTCTGGCTTGTCTGTGTCTTATGTCTCTGAAATAAAAGAGATTATTCTCTTGCATTTATTTATTTATTTACTAAAGATTTTTTAATCTTGTCTGACAGCGTTTCTCCCATATTTTTTTTCATTTACAATGCTGTTGTTGTTCATTTTTATTCAAACATTTCATTAAAAGATATTCCATGTTGGTACAAAATAGCAGCAATTGTCAAGATAAGGGAAAAAAATGGAATCATTATTGATGCTAAACAACAACAACAACAACAACAACAAAAAACCAAACCAAACAAAAAACATTAGTTGAACAAATGAGAAATTTGTATTTCATTAGAAACGTATATGTGTGTGTTTACATGCCTGTGTGTGTTTGTATGCATGGGTGAGAGCGAGAAAGGGAGACAGAGAGAACAACAGAGAGACCTTGTTATCTCTCAGTAGCTTAGTCACTGTGAATGAATGGAAATCAAGTTCATGGCCTTAATAATCACCTCTCTCCAACACTTTGGAGGCCCATAGTAAGTGGCCACGTCACTTGTCACCTTTTAGTAACAGCTTCTGGTGCCAATGATTGCAAGCTCTTGGCAAATCTAAATTTAGAGGCTATGCCTTCAATCAATTCTCACTTATACCAATTTGCATTAAGATATCCAAACTCTGACTTTTTTTCAAGAACCTCAGTTCATGTTAATCTTTACAGTCATTCTCTGTAAATCCCTGCATTTGCAAGCTGCTCACATCATCAAATGGGAGTAGAGAGGCCAACCCGATTTGTGTATAATCTAACGTACACAGATAAATCCTTCAATCTCTAATGAACAGGGATGAATTCATCAGCTGATAATGAACAGGGGTAAGTCCATTGGTTCATAAGGTATGTAAGTAAGTCTATCAGTTGATAATGAACAGGGATAAATCCATCAATCTATAATGAACTGGGATAAGTCCATCAGTCTATAATGGACATGGGTTAGTCTGTCTGATAATGAATGGCCTTTACAAGCTTCCACTTGTCACATCAGCTTATCAAAGCGGTTTCCACTTTCATTCAGTCCAGTGACTCCTCTACCCATGTCTGCGTAAACCCAGAAAGATATAGACAGACAGAGGTTAATTGATCTATATCCCACTGTCTGTCTGTCGCTCACACCTCTCTCTATCTCCTGAGCAAGGCTGAATCACTCCTCTGCTTGCCGCAAAGAGATATAAATACTGCTGTCTTGGGTCAGTGTTATCCTCAAATTACAACTTTATAAATATCTCTTTGTCAAGTCCACTTCGAAGTAGACTGCACGGAGACTGGTGGAATGTGGGAGTAAATGAAAAAGAGGGAATTTCTTAAAGTTTAAAAAAAGGATTTTGGAGAAGAGTGAGGGACAGAGAAGGCAAGATATGAATTAAAAAGAGGAGAGACAGGAAGTGGCAAATAAAGCATGCAAAGGGATGGCTAGAGAAGACAGAATAGAGAGAAGTGATTGCTGGAGAAAGGAGAACAGAGGTGATGAGAAGAAATGTCTTGATACACACACAGGAAAAGACACAACACTACTGGAAGACACTTTTTAGTGGCTTGCTTAGGACCACGTTAATTCACCCACCCAGCTAAACATGAGATGCTTATTTTTGACTTTAGAAGAGCAGGCTTCACCACGTCATTGCAACAATAAATGAAATATTCATCCGTGCTAGTGTACCAGTGGTTAAATATTCAAGCTTGAATGTAGGTGAAGACATGTAGCACTCATTACGCAGAATTCATTTCGGCCAGTGTTTAGCCTTAAAAAATGCTTTGATCGTAGAACTGAATGTATTCTGCCCCCAAGGCTTTTTGTGCCAAAGACACAAAAACTTAAAATGCACTGTTTATGTGTTTGTGTGTGTGTTTCTATTTGTAGTTGTTTCAGCACCATGGATAGATCCCCCTATCTATCTCTATGGAGCTGAACTCACCACAGCACCCAGTAGACCTGACAATCAATGTCCACAACAAACCTTTCCCCAAATATGGAATTCTGGATCCAACACATTTTCTCTATGAAGTTTTCATATTATTGTCCCTGTCACAGTCTGTGATTTGAGCTGGTGTGACATTTTTATCTGCAGGTTTCTCTTTTAAATGGGATTGGCTCCACTGAATTCTGCAGCCATTTTCCAACCAAAATAATTGTTTTGCTATCAAAAAGCTAATCCTGCAACGCACATTAAATACTTAGCCGGCTGTTCTGTGACTGGCTTTGCCTGATAAACTCATAACTACAATCATTGAAGCTTGTGGCTGAGCTGTAAAAACAGCTGGTTAGCCATAGCTACCATGTCTGTTTCTTTGGCTGATCTGTTATCTTTGTTTAAGGGTGATAAAAGTATTAAGAGAAAGATTGGATGGTCATAATGGGTGGCTAAAAAATGTTCAAAAAAATCCTATACAAACAAACATCCAGATGTCACAATTTTTTGAGGGAATTAGGAAAAGCCCGATAATTTCTCCCACAGATGAATGATTGTTTGATCTGAACGTCTCAAAAATGCTAACAAATCAGAGACCTGTGACAACACGACTTTTGAGGACTCTGCTATTCACCAGCACACACCATTCATCAAGCCACTGAGGAGCTGACTCCCATTCACTCAAGTCCCATAGTTGCTGGAACAGTTGAGGTTGAGGGTAGAAAAAAAAAAGCTTGACTGTAGTCTTTTGCCCACTGGAAATATTGGGTTTGTTTGCCAGAAATAGGAAATAGGTTTTAGGGTCAGTGATAAGAAAAACTTCATAAGTCACAGTTTAGCATTGCATGGCTGAGAAGAGTCAATGGGTGGTCGGGGCTACTTTTTGCATTAAAATTGGTTGCTAATACGAGTGGCTGTACATCTGTTAGAGTGTGGTGAAAGCATATTTCTGCCCGCAGTGAGAGAGGAGAAACTTTGTTTTGAAGTCTTCTGGGAGCTCTCTGCGCTGTCAATCAAGTCCAGGAGGAGACGAGGGAGGAGAGCAGAGTTCAAACAGCCAGAGGATGAATACTCAAAAGCTGGTGTAGATGATGTTTACGGTTAGCTGGTGTGTGTGTGGGGGGGCTGCATCGAATGAACACTTTGTCCCAGTGCTGCCTTTTCACACGTGGTGTGCACGCCATCAGCTTGCAGCGCCCTGTCGTTCATACGCACTCTCTTGCTTTCTCTGCACTTGCTTTCTCACTCTGGTACATCATTTTCTGCTATTCTCTTTCTGCTTTATCTCTCCCTCATTTACTCCCATATTCTCTCTGTCTCACACATAATGCTCTGGCACACACACACCAACAAAGACTAGTTGCTTCCCATGACAGCACACCAAGGATAATAAATTTGGCAGCAGAAAATATGAGGTAGGCTTTATGCTTAGTACATCTCTGGGCTAGACACTGTTTTTGTGAAAATGCAGATTGGTGTGGGGAAGCAAAAATAGGCCCTCTCCTCTTCTCTCCTCTCCTCTCCTCTCCTCTCCTCTCCTCTCCTCTCTTCTCCTCTCCTCTCCTCTCTTCTCCTCTCCTCCTGTTTTTGTAGACAGAGTCGCTTAGCAACAGGTTTTGCAGCATGAGTGAGACCCAAATTGTCAGAGTGGCCTGGGCCGCCTGTTCAGCCCAGTATGTTATCATCATGATGTGCTGGTGCAGGCCAACCAGTATGTGTGTGTGTGTGTATATATGTGTGTGTGTATTTGTGTTTACTGGTGCACCCTGAGTTATTTCATCTGATGCCAACTGTCAGGAGTTCGCAAGGGTGTGTTAGTGCGTGTGTATGTGTGTGTGTTTGCTTGCTTCAGGCAAATGCTTTATCAAGCAGGTCAGTAAGGGTTGGCCAGGAGTGAAAGACTTGTCAGTTTCTATTACCATCAAAGTGTGCGTCTGTGCTTGTGTGTGTGTACATGAATGTGTGTGTGTCATCCCTACACATACACATTCACAATCAGCACTTACTCTGATAATCAGCAATACAAAACCATCATTCATCATCAGGCCATCCCAGATCCTCCACTTCCCCATTTTAATCACATCCATCTCTCCAGGGATCATCTGATCCCAGGTCAAATATTCACATTTCCAACACCTAGCTCTTATTTCAAGGGAGCAGTTTTCTAGCTGACACAGGGCCGACGTCAATACATTCACTTCCCAGGCTTGTGGATGTGCTGACTTAGAGCTGGCTGCATCGGTTTACCGGCTTGCTCCCCAGTGATGAATAGCCCCAAGCCAGCCAATACGTCTCGGGCGTATTGGCTGAATTTTACTCAAGCGCACTTGTCCAGACAAAAAAAAGATGTAAAAAGGGAGCTTGCAAATGTAAGAGTAGCTCAAGAAAAAATGATGCGAAGTTATAAACAGGGTGTCTACAGGTCCTTAGAATGCTTTAAAATATCTTAAATTAAATTTGATAAATATTAGGCCTTAAGAAGACATTAAATAGTATTAAAGTTTAATGATGTCTTAATTTCATTTATCCATCGTTTAATTACTTTATGTCAAAATTAGTCAAGCACTACTGCATGAAAGTAATTTCTGATGTTACCAAAGTCTAAATCTACTGCTGAACCAGGTACTCACTTTATATTGACTTGCTACTTTTAACCTGTTGGGAAAATGTTGGAAAAACTCACTTTCTACTTGCTTTCATATTACACGTACCTATAGTTACCTATCCCAGGTTCTTTGTCAAAAAAAATCCTGGCTGCATTTATTCCAGCAGCAGCTTGCTATGTAAGCTAAAGGAGTCTGTTAGCTGACCTCAGCACAAGGCCTAATCATTTGAATAAGAAAACGATATGACAGTTAAATTTTTAAAGTGTGTTGACACCTTGACAGAACTACACCTGCTATTCACAGTGCAGTGTGGATGCAGAATGATGCAGCACTAATGGAGTCACTCATTTCAAATTAATGAACTTCCACTGGAAAGTGATGTATTAAATGTGATCTCAGGTTTTGATCAAAGGCTGTTGGTTTGGATGGCTCATGTCAAGGTAATGGCAAGGTAACAGCTTATCCCTGGACATGCTGATGAGACTGGATGAAATATGGTCTTGAAAAGCTCATCTGGTAATGAAACTGATATTGACAGGATTAGATTACTTTTTTTCCACTTTGGCCACCCATGCAAAATATGGAATCATAGCATTGCAGTGAACTTTGGATAAAAGCATCCACCAAGTAACACACACACACACACACACACACACACACACACACACACACACACACACACACACACACACACACACACACACACACACACAATCTTTGGTTCAAAATGAAAAGGATTGATCAGTAGAATCAATAGAAATTAATTTATTTTCAAATATATATATATATATATATATATATATATATATATATATATATATGTACAAAACAGCTCAAGTTAAAATCCACCCAACTGAAAAGGGTCACATCAGTCTGGGTGACCTCAACTCGCTGGATTGATTTTCTGCCTGAGATCCTGTGGTCTGTACCCAAAACCTGTCACGCAAGAGTCCGGAGGTTGGACCTCCTCTGCTCACGCCAGGCTGGCTTGGCTCTGCCGTCTGAAACTTGTTTTCCACAATTCATCGAGTCTGATCAGATCAAGCTGATCAGAGGTGCCGTGAGAAGGGAAGTTACTGCAGCGACCCGGGTAGTGTTGAGTTTCTGCCTGGGACTTTCTTTACCTCACTTTGTTCTGTTATACATGAAATAGACATGGGCACTTTAGAGATGCATAAATATGTATTCTACAACAACTGCTGTTGTAAGATAGTTGTCTAATGTGTAATAAACAAAATATATTACACTTGTAATTCACTGTGGATTATAGCAATGGTTTTCAAGGTGAGGTCCAGGGACCCCCAGGGGTCCTTGAGGGGCATATGGAGGCAAACTGAGGCTTATTTTAATTTCATTAGGATTTACTAGAAATTGTTACAATGCAAAAAAGTATGAGGGATTATTTTAAGATTCTAATCATAGTACATTACACAGATCAAGCCCAGAACAACAACAACAACAACAACAACAATAATAATAATGATAAAACTACTACATAGAAAATGATGTAAATCCAAGTTAAAATATAAATCACAAAGGCAGACTGACATAAAAACTGGAAATTAGTTAAAAGCTAAATTGTAAAGGCAGGTTTTTAGCCGGCCCTTGAATGAGCTGACTGAGGTTGCTTGTTTGATATTTGCTGGTAATGTATTCCACAGTTCGGGGACATAAATGGAGAAGGCGGCATCCCCAGTGTTTTGGTAACATAGTTTTGAGAGATCAGTAAGCAGGGTTTTGAGGACCTGGAGGCTCGTGCAGGGACATATGGTGATAAACAATCTGCAGTGTAGGCTGGGCCTTAGCCATTTATAGCCTTGTAAAACAAGTGGAAGGAGTTTAAAATGGACTCTAAATGGGGATGCAGAGTAGTGCAGTTAGAACTGGAGTGATATGTTCTCTCTTCTTGGTTTTGGTAAAGGGCCTGGCAGCAGAGCACTGCATCAGCTGTAGCCTGTTAATTGACTTTTAATGAAGTCCAGTGAAGAGGACATTACAGTCGTCAAGCCCATTTGATATAAAGGCATAGATGAGTTTTTCAGCATCTGGCTGGGTTAGGAATGTCTGTACTTTGGCAATATCTTTGAGATGGAAGAGCGCTTTCATCATTGCTTTTTTCATGTGGTGTGCAAAATTTAAAGGCAGAAAGAGTAGGATTTGATGGTTGCGGTTTGCAAACACAACATTAAAAGTTGGCCTCTCCTCCGTGGTTAAGGTAACCACCAGCAGTGCGTTTTTATTTCCTAGGATGGCAATGGAATGAAACACCTGCCCCAAAACTCCTAATGTAACCGCCCTACGAAAAAAATGTGGCCTGCCAACACTTACCTGTCCAACAGAAAACAAACCAACACCGTGCCGCTCTTCATCCTCATCCTCTCCCTCAGTGCTCGCCAGCAGGTGAAAGCTAACTCCAGATTCTCTCTTGTTGAGGAATAAGCTTTGTCTGATTGGTGTTTCGCCTCGATATATTTCCATTTTTCCACTGTCCATGCCTGTGATTCTCGTAGCTTCTTATTGGAAGTTGGGCTATCAGTGTGGCACTGTTCACTGTTATCGGCTGGGAGCCACACACCTTAAGATTGATGCCCAGAAGGGTCCCGAGCACAGCAAAACAAGAAAATCCAGGCAGAGGGCAGGGTCCCTGCAGACACACACACACAAACATACGCTTCTAGTGGTTTGTAAGTGATGACTGACAGGGATTGTTTTTGTGTGAGTCTGTACAAATCCTGCTCTTTGTGCCTTGAACATGAAACTTATAAGCATAGAAAACATGAAAAAAATTAAACCCTTGGTGATATTATAAGTATGAAATTACTGGTGAAAAAGCTGTGGGTGAAAAATGACAGTCACCAATGAAAATCGACACAAAAAACAGAGCAATTTTACACACACTCACTCTCTCTCTCTCTTTCTCTCTCTCTCTCTCTCTCTCACACACACACACACACACACACACACACACTACGTTTCATCAGTCTGTAGGGTTCAATCATGTTATGGTTTGTCACCGTTTCGCTAAGCCAGTCTTGATATGAGGACTTGGGAGTGTGACTATTGATTGGTTCCCCGGTGCGGATTGTATGGTCTCATCTGCTATAAGAGGAAGCTATTGTTATTGACTGTGTTCCAAATGGCCTTCAGCTTGATTATGCTGAGGTGGAAGTAATTTCACTATTGATCAGTGCAGCTGCTCTCTTGTTTGTTGTTACCAATAGGCTGTGTGAGTGTGTCTGTATGCATGTAGTGGTGTTCCTTTTGGGCCAATTTTTCTGTTAACATTAAGCTCTCATTTTATCATTAGGACAATGCAGAAGAAATCGCACATTCTGAATTGCAAGTGGCAGGAAAACTGATTGATTTCCATCACTGTCCCATCAGGTCGCTGGAGAGGAAGCTGCAGAGGCCACTGCTGGCTAAGTCCCGTACACTACCCAGCATCCCTCAGTCCCCTACGGTCTCTAGGGTGCACCACTCGGACCTGATTGGTGGGAGTCCACCTCGCAGGAAGAACCCGCCCACTTCCACCAGCCACCCCAAAGCTTGCACTCTGCCACCTGCAGGTAAAGACACAATGGAGAAAAACCCACAAATGAAAAGTCATATTTTTTTCAGTTCCCAGGGTGACACTTCTAGCTTCTTGTAAACCATTCCCATTTTTGTCTGTGAGTTGCTCTCTTTGCTTGTTTGTTTGTTTGCCCATCACATATAATCTCAGACAAGCCGCAGACTGGTTTTCCCCAAAACTTGGAGGGGATGATGAATCACACTGCTGGACTTTCAGCATTTCACTCAGTGGCCTAAGGGAGGTGTCGCGTCATTTGTTTGTACATGCACAGCGTTAACACTGTTATTCCTTTCAGTTTCATCCCAAAATAGTTGGTTCTGTCCAGCTTACGTCAAACGAATATGAGAGACCTTTAGCTTTTCAGGTTGTCATTCAGTTACCAACATCCACTTCCTGCTGTAAGTGGTACAATTATTCTTTAAGTGGCTGGATGAAATTATATGGCGCTATTAAAACACAGTCCTGCCAGCACGGTGTGGTTTAAATGTTTGACGCACTTGGCTTCCAGGAGGCAAGCTGCTGTTTCTCAGGGCTCTTAACACGTGTGCCAGAACACAACGCTTTTTCATTTCTGAGGCAAATTGTTGGCTATCAGAAAACTCTGCCAGGGTGGAGATCCAAGAGGAAAGATGCCACTGGGGTTTAAACCAGAAAAGTTGTGATTCTTCAAAGATACGCTGTGAAACACATCCCGTTTCCTTCCCCCCCTTTAAACTTCAACAAACCCCGCCTGTGCTCCTTTGACATCTGCCTCACCTGTTTGAGAGCACACGGCAGCTAGCTGTCTCAGCAGGAGGATGTCCAAAAAAGATATATCCTCTTTCTCTGTGTTCTCTCTCCCTTTCTTTCACTTATTCATTCACTTGAGCCTTCCACACCAGCAGAATGGGTCCATGCCTTGCCTACAAAGATAGCTTTCATCTTAATTGATATATGAGGTTTCAGTCACATTTACAGATGGTGAAGATTTCATATGGAATGTGACCTTACAGTAAGCATGGGTATGAGGGCTTTGATATATGTAGCTCAAAATAACATTGTAAGAGGTCTGAAATATCCACAAGAAGGCCTAACCACTGTATGTACCAGAAGGGAATCTGAATGAAAATCTGAATGAGAAAATGAAAAACAACAACAACAACAACAACAACAACAACAACAATGAAATACAAATCGCAAAAAAGCAATTTGTCAAATTTTATTTTGGGGCTTGGACAAGTATTCAAAACTGATGTTGACCACTGATCTCAAAATTTGTATCAGTGCCAAATATTTCAAATCTTAGTTTCTCAGTAGATATTTACACATCAGTGGTTTCTGCCTCCAGCAGCTCTCACATGCTTCATCTGCTGAGTAATGTGCCCTCCCTCAATCCCACATCCAGACCCCGCAAATGTCAGCAAGCCAGGAGCCATAGCATTAAAGCTCAAAGCTGCAGGGTCAGATCAGGATCTGCCTTGTGTCTGACATGCTTACATTCTTGTGCACACACATGCGCAGGTACACACACACACAGTCCTGCTTGGTCTGTCACTGCTGATCAGTGATGTGGATACTTTCAACAGGCTGGTGTATGATTCTTAGCTGTGATGTTCAATACAGAAAAAAAAAGCTTGTATTGGAGGTAAAACAAGTAATATTGGAGGAATATTTTCTTAGAACCAGGTGTCAGGACACACACACACATACACACACGCACACACACACACACACACACACACACACACACACACACACCATGACCCATCATTTTGGCAGCCACCAAACATAGCCTCCTCCGTTTATCCTTCCCTCACCCTCACCCCCAATCATCCCTTTTACTCTACCTGGGTGCAAAAGGAAAGGCCAGAGAGAGAAGAAAAGGCAAGAACAAGTCAAACCATAATGTCAAGTCTTACTCTTGAAGTGAAATCAAACTCTAGAGGATTCAGAGCCAGACATGTAGACAGGCAGATAGATATCCCTAGATGGTGATGTGCAGCAGGAGGTGGCTTAGTTTGACATTAATCTTAACAAGCACAAAGGATTAAGAATAAGATGAAAAATTCACATAAAAAGCTGCAGAAATTGTTTTGAGTTGATAGTAGAGTTTTATTTAGGCTGCGAATTCACAAAACAGTGCAGGTAGAAGCTGTGGATGACTGTGGATGCCATTTTCACACAGGTTTTCAGTGTTGGTGCAGGTGGTCGCACCATCTGTTACACTTCAAAATGTTTATTTTTTCATCTTTCTTAACTATGTTCTCTCTTTCTGGCTCCACCCTCCCTATGTTCCTCTTGAGCACTGTGGATGCCAGTGTGGATGCTAGTTCAGCCAAAGCTGGATGTGCCCTCTGTGCATGCCCCTCTCTCTCTCACTCTCTCTCTCTCTCACTCTCTCTCTCTCTCTCTCTCTCTCTCTCTCTCTCTCTCTCTCTCTCTCTCTCTCTCTCTCTCTCACACACACACACACACACACTTTCTCTCTCTCTCTCTCTCTCTTTCTGTGTTATCATTTCAGACCAGATCCACACCTCTAAGCCCATGCCAATTGACTGGAGCTACACATGACACGAACACACACACGAGCACACTCACATCAACAAACATACACACACACACACACACTGACAGCAATGCCCTTTACCTGTTTTGACAGTTTGACCAAACTCACAGCTCATCCAATAGGTGTTATATTTGCCACAGTCAGTTTGGTAGAAAAGGTGGTGAAGTAGACGCCACTTTTGCAGTGCAGTAGTACCAGACTATGTATGTTGCTATTTTTACCCCCACTACACTCCTAAAAATGCAATGCACATCAAACCCACAAGATCCCTGCGTACCTCAGTACCCTCGTCTTATTAGGATAGGAATAAAATCATAAATAAAATAAATCATATCTTTGACTGAGTGTGCAAAATATGGCAGATTGACTTACTACATTGTATAGCGGCCACCATTGTTTGCACCCAAAATATGTTTGGTTTTTGCCGCAGTGGACATGTGAGTGTTTTTCCACCCAAATATGAAATTTTCCCATGTGACACTAAAACTTCCCGCTGAAAGGATTTATAATATTTGGTTAGGCGAAGTGGCAGCACCTGTGTTTGGAGATAGTCGACAGCCTATTCACTGGTGGGTTGAACACAGTTGTACTGCTATTTATTAATTAACCAAACTATTTGTCAATATAATTACTGCTGCTGTGCTTTGGAAAATGTTCTCCTTTTCAAGTTTTAGAAGGAACACTTTGGTTGCTTCAGAGGGCAGGGTGAGCATGGGGTGTAAAAGATTTAATTTGATGCTTAACACACTTCAAGCTATTTCCTGAAATTTCCTGAGAGAAACATTGAAATTTGTGAGTCCAGATAGTTTTAACACACACATTCAGGGGCTGCTCGATATTACAAGGTGTGATTTGGAGCAATTTTCAACCATTTTTGTTTTCAGTGCTTAGAGTTTGTCTAAACTAAAGCCCGTCCTGTCTAATGGAAGCCAAATCCCATGGGTAAATTACTCTTTTTGTTTGGATTCAATTAATATGAAACACTTAATTGGGAGTCTCACATGATAAACTGCCATTTCCAAAACAGTACGCAGTGTGGCAAATCAAAGAAAAGAGGTGGAAGAAAGAAACATCAAAGAAGAATGCAGAATGAACCTATTTCTCTGCCCTATTTCTAAACCTTTTTCTCTACAACTCTATCTCTCTATGATGCACTATGAGAATTTTCTCCCCGATGAACCCACTTTGGTGGAAGAGCATCAAATCAGCGCCAACCCCCAGCACTCTATTCCAGTCATTTTTTACTGTCACTACTTCCATTGATCACTGACAAGACTGTGATTGGCTTGTGGAGTCCAAGTGCTTCCATTTTAAGCTCTCTCTCTCTCTCTCTCTCTCTCTCTCCCTCTGTCTCTGTCTCTCTCTCTCGCTCTGTCTCTCTCCCTTTCTCTCACTCTTTCTGTTTTCTCCCTTCCCCCGCTGCCGCTCTGTTGCCAATATCAAATTGAGAGAGACTCTGGTCTTGCGCTGCCCCTTGTTGCCTAGCAACCGCTGTCATCGACCATGGTGTCGACGTGCTTCCCTCTCTACAGTAGTATTTTTTATTTAAATTCAAGTTGTTTAATATCCCAGCTACGCGCCATTCAAGGTTTTATGCATCATCCTGTTTCAGTGACAGGTATGCCTTAGAACTGGCACTGGAGGTTGCTCTCCAGTCACTTCCTTGCAGTGGTATTTATCTGAGGCTGGAAGTCGGCTGTGTTTTGGCTTCCATTCAGACAGTGTAACTGATGCAGTAATAACACACACTCTGGCGATCATTCACAAGTACCTATAAAAGCACTCACTGAAAGCATATGTCTAAGGTCCTGCAGTTGAAGTCCTTTGATAAAATGTGTCATCACAAAGGAATTCTAAGAATGAATACAGATGTGTCTTAAGCTAGACAGTATCTTAAAAATGTGTATGATAAAAACAACACAAAACAAAGTTAGAAGCGTGCACTCAGTAGAGAGCAGATCTTCAACAGGAGCATCTCCCGTTTTCCAGCCTATAGGATACCCTATGTGCTGAGCAAAACTCAGCACATAGGGCTCAGCATTGTGTTCCCAAACGCTTTTCAAATTCCAAATTACTGTATGATTCCAGAATAATACAATATTGTACAGAAAATATACTGTAAAACTCCCCAAACCTCTCGAATTTTGCTGTTTCTTGTTCTCTCTGTATGTTTCACTGTATTACATACAGAATGGTGGTCACGAGCTTGTGTCTCATGAGCCATTTCTGGCTCTTTGCCAGAAGTCATATGGCTTTCACCGGAAACACACACTCACATACACAGATACACCACTCAGCAAAAGCCGTTTTACATTTTTTTACAATCATGAAGAATCAGGCTATTTAACTTATTTTACTCCCATTTCATTGGCAGATTACATCTAACTCTGACAGTTTTTACAGTGTTTTTGTCTTACATGTGTCTGCTCTGTGTTCTGTTGTGTCCCTTGTCAGCAGTGTGCCCCTAAAAACACAATGCACATCAGGGATTGTTTCGCCTGCAATCTGAATGCACGCTGCCACAGTAGGATAAAAAAAAAATAAATAAATACTAGACTGATCAGCCCAGCAGCATGCTAAGAGAGAGAGAGCAGGAAAGAACAGTGGTGGTCAGGTGAGCTGGACAGTGAATGAAGAGAGGGAACAGAAGTAGTTAGAACAAATGTTTTTGAACGTTTTGAATCACCACAACCACGAGAGAAAATTAAATAAAACATTTTAGGCCGATAGACCCAGTAGTTTGCAAGATGAGCTGTAGACAGACAGACACATGAAACCAAACACATTATCTCCTCCAGGCTGTTGCCTGGTAGAGATAACAATTAAAGAGACTAGCTGGTGTGGGAGTGGGAGTTAGGGGAGTGTGGAGTAGACAGTCACATCTTCTTCGCATATTCCACACTGAAAATCTTGACATTGTTTCTAAGCCTGTATTCTTTTGATGGTTTGACACACTGTTACATATCAAACCCACCATCATTTTGCACTGGGTCCTTTTGCTATCTTGGACTTGAATGTCAATGGCAACTTAGCCAGAATGCATCAGGTTCAGTGAGTAACTGAATGACCAAAAGACGCTGTCAGTCAGGCCATGGATGTTGACAAGATGTCTGATGAACAGCAGATTCAGGGCAGTGGAATTTGTCTGCGATTAGTGCGGCAAGCTACACCCTGACAGCACATATCCATCTGTGGTGTGTGACTGAAAGCCCAGCCATCGTGTCAGAGCTGGAGAAAACCTGTCTGTTTCTGTCTGCCTCTGGAAATTTGTTCCTTCCCTTTCATGTTACAGGAGCTGTCATTTTGATACATTATATGAAACCATAACCAAGTCATTACAAAGGCGGGCAGGGAATAATGTTTGGCTGTAAAATATGTGGCTTTAAAATGGAGCTTAAGAAATATGGAAGTGATAAGTGGATGATAATCTACAATTTGTGGACTGTATGAGGTTGCAAGAATTGTCTGTAATGTACATCACCTGCATGGTCTTGCTTCTGTCCTCATATATTTTCATACCTTTCTCTGTTGCTGCACCCTGCTGCCACCCTTTCTTTTTCTGTCCTTCCCTTCCATCCTCCTCCAGGTGAGCTGTGGCGTTTGGAAGATGACACGGAGGGCGAAGAAGAGCCCGGGCGTGGCGGGTGCGCCGAGGTCCGACCTCGCTCCCAGTCGCCTTTTTCCCACTTCCGGGCACGAGCCGCTTACCTCCGCAAGAGCCTCTCAGTGGATGACCATCTGGGCCTGGGCTCGGACTATGGCTCAGGGATAGCGGCCGAAAGCAAGGCAAGCCGGGGCAGCAAGGGCAAGCTGAAGAGGAAGTTTGTAAGTTTGATCTCACATCTCCTGTTTTCTTCTGCTAGGAAAAGAGAAACAAATAGAAAGTTGTTGTTTTTATAATCAAAGTCTACTTTCACACTGGTCAGCTGAATATTTCCTTTTGTTCTGTTCATTGTACAATTCAAACACTTTGGAGGAGCTGGAAGGTCACAGCCAGTTTTGTTTCACTTCTTTTTTCACGTTGCCTGCAACAAAAATTAGTCAATGACTGAGTTCCAGCACATAATTAAAAAACTGCCTCTGTGCTTCATTCACTATGTTTTTCTCAGTTAGATCAATGTAGTGGCCAAAGTGTGAGCCCTGCCGCCTCAGCCTTTCAGACTCTTGTTTCATTCATTTTCACAGTCAGAGTGTGTGTATCTGCACATATTCTATTTCTCTTCTCTAGTATTGACTTACTGCAGTGGCTTCCAGACAAGTTCTTTTTCAAGTGACACACATACACATACACACACACGCGCTCACACACACCCATGCAGACACGTGTACAGAGACTCTCATGTTCTATGCACTCAAATGCACAGTCTTACCGTTGGGCCTGGCATCGACAAAAGAGCTGCCTTGATTGAAGTTGAGCACTCAGAGGGCGCTACATATGGCCATTTAGTTAAAACCTGGCTCAAGTCTTCTTCCACACTGTGAGCATGTGCCAGTGATGCAGGCTGTCAAAGCAGCTCTCAAATCTAGGCAGCATGACTCTCACAACCTGCTCTAATGCTCTCTGTCGCTCTCTCTCTTGCTCTTTTTTCTGTTTCACATAACCCCCCCCCACACACACACTCTTTCAATCTCTGTTATCACCCATTCTCTATCTTTAAGCTATTTTTAATTTGGATTGGATTTAATCCGCTCTGTTTAAGCTCAGCGCCCACTATCTGACCCAGTGCGGTGACATTTACATGTAAAACCCCACTTGTCCTCCTGAATGAGTCTGACCCTCCTTAATCACTCCCAAGATATCAACATTGTGTTTAATAACTGCTCTGCCTTGTGCTGCAGTCACATGCCTTTTAAAGGAACCCTTGCCCGGAAAATACAAAATAAGATATTTTCTCATTTACCCCAAGTACAAACTATCCATATAAGTAGTGCCTGTGTGATTTGGTGAAGTGTTCAGTCTACTGTGATCTTCCTTGTGTCCTGACACCTCAGTGCAGTGGCTATATGGATATTGTTTTGTGGAGCTAAGACCATCAAAAATGAACATGTAAAAAAACTCAAGAGACCCTGATAGCCGGCATAATCCACTGTCCTTGGGGGTGACAAGTTTTGAGGCAGCAAAAAAACAAAAAACTGCGTCTGCCCACCCCAAAGAGCTTTTGCTTTTGAATTTATCACAAGTCTATTTTTGAAGGTTTAAGTCCCAAAAATGTGTACCTACTCATCCAAGGTGAATCATATATGTGGCTAGTGGCTATGTTTCCTATTACACCTTCACACTTCATCTCATTGTTGAAGTGATGCCTTGTGTGTCTGCTGCTCAAGTGTCTTTGAATTGAAATTGTGCTCATCAACTTTAAAACCCCGAGCACTCAATTCTCATTTGTGCCCTGGCACATGTACAGTTAGATTTATTCATGAATTTGGCTAAGTGTATGTTTCATGGGACGTGGGGGAGCTGTGAGGAAGAGTCGGGCAGAGGGCTTAGCCTGTGTTCATTAAAGATTGAAGGCCTCTGTATTGTGCCCTGGTCAGTGGATCAGGTAAGACGAGACCTCATTACCAGCCCAAGCTTTGTAATTGGTTCTCCAGTGTCTCAGGTGCAACGCAACACCAGCATAGGTAGGGGATATTCTTGGGGGGACCTTGTGGTGTCTATGTGTTTATACAGGGGTGTATGGTTCCTCTCAATAGCACACCATATTCTGATATGTGGATTTCTCCCAGTTTTTCTGGATGTCTAAAATCACCAAAAGGAGATTTTTCACTGATGACCTTTCTGCTCGCTAAGACCAGTGGGGAAATTATTTTTGCTCAGAGCATTTTGAGATCCTATCATCAGTCCCTGGCAGAAGGGCGAACCTCCTGGACTTCAAAGGGGATATTGTCAGAGCTCCAAAGGACTTTTCACGTTTCAGCGAGTTGCCTGTGACACGTCTTGCGGGCCTGTTAAATAGACTTGGCTGTTTGCAGTTGGAGCTCTTTGTGGGTGCGATCAAAGAACAAAGTCAAACCTGGTGATCTATTACTGATCTGAGGAACAGGAAACAAGCTAATCAGACAAACTTTTTATCACGGTTCACACAGTTTCACAAGCTTCAAAAGTCAACTGCGTCCGTTGACGTAATGGGGACAGCATTGGACCTGATGGCCTGCCGCCTGTGTTATGGGGTGAGATCTCTGGCATTCTTGGTTCTTGATGATAAATGCATCAGCAGTGGTGTGAAATGTTAAATATTTATGCATCATTCTACTGCTTAAGTATCTCAGTATAGCATCAAATGCAAGGTTTGTACTTGGGGGTCCATATTTGTTTTATGTCTGTAGGTATGTAAACTTTTATGTATTTCTCTGAAACTCATCAAAACTCCCTTTCCTGCAGTACATTCTTTCTCTTTTTCCTTACTTCCTCCAAAAAGCCAGTCATTGTTATGGATGCAAACACAATAAATCTAGAGGGGCATATTGTTCCTCATCACTTTAACATTCTTTGGTGCACCTCTTCAAAATGCCAACAGCAGTGACGACAACAGCAGCAGCTTGGTGCACTGGCTCACACAAACAGCAGTTCTGCTGCAATGTCTATGCATCAAGGCTTTTTACTCTGGAGAGACATAAGGCAGGCAGTGACACAGCAGATCAGCGATACCTCAATGTTAGGGCAATGATGCAGCTCCATGCTGTTTTGCACTGAGGAACTGTGTGTGTTTGTGTGGCTACATGTCTGTTGTTAGTGTGTGGGTAAGTGGATTTATGTGTGAGCGAGAGGAAGTGATCTAAGTGGAGAAAGAGCAGAGGGAGAGAGAGAATTATGTGTGTAGGTGTTTGTGTCGATGTGTATGTGAGTGAATGAGAGAGAACGGGAGAGGGTAAGGGTGAGAGGAGTGCGAGAGCATGTGAGACCTTTTTTCTAACTGCCAAACTGTGCATTACGGTGAAGGGTAATGATCTTAAAGTATCATTGTACCTCCAGCAAGCTTTCCCTGCACAGTATCACACTCCAAGTGCTGCATATCTTTCAAGTTAAAGTTCACACCTTTCAACTTCAATGACAAACAGCCCAGTCATGTCGTTTTTCTTTTACATCTTGAGTTACAATATGTAGCAAACATTCCCTGTATGTTCACAACAGCTAGAGACTTCACTCTGCTTTTCAACCTCTCCTTACACAGGGAAGCTTGCCTGAGTGGCCTTGCTCTTTTTCAACAACATCTGTCTGTTACAGTTACACTGAAACAAAGTTCCCCAGCTCAAGGGCAGTTAAGCAGCAGCAGCTTCATTTTCTCTGTTCATCCTGTAATTTTTAAACCCATGACAGTGCAGAGTGCAGCCAAAACAGCAAAACAAAACATTTCATTCTGCAAAGATGCATCAATTTCCCATCTTGGTTATGCAACTGCTGTTGCTAGCTGATAACATATGCGAATGAATGTAATCAGTGATGATTCCTCTAACCTTTTCCCCCACTAGCAGATGAAAAGATGCCTAAATAGACAGTTTGTGCTGTGACTGTCTGCCTTTGTGTGTGTGCTTAAACACAAACACTCAGTATTATTTAGCACAGCCATATTAGCTAGGAACTCCCCTTTTTTCCAATCCACAGACTCAAAAAGACGCAGGAAATATGCCACAGGCAACTCAGTCCATGCTGACCTAATAGTTTTACTTCATTTCTTCTTACTGCATTCTTGCTGCAAACAGCCAGTTCCACTTCAACCTCCAGTAAAGGTGATCAGTTGTGTTAGGCCTGATCTAAAGCCACTGTCACGTTCCTGGAACCATCCTGAGATGATGGCACATTATCCTGCTGGAAGCCCTCATCTGAAAAACACTAGCCTGTAGCCATGAATCGATGCAACTTTTCAGCAATTTTAGAGCCAAAAAATCCCAGGGAGGGCAGCCTGATGATGATGATGATGATACCTGTGTGGCTGACCCAAACAATAAAACCGCTCTCAAAGTCAATTGAATCATATCTTTCCCATTCAAATGTTTTGCAAAAAGTAATTGTATCTTTCATCCCAGTCTGCATGTGTTTTACTTACGCTTTATTTTTGCGAGACTCATTGTCTAGGAGAGTGAGCTGTTTTCCTCAGAGGTGGAACTAATAAAGTGTATTTGTGAGGAACATAGGGAAAATTAGTTTACTTTAGTGGACATCAGTGTGTGCGTGGTTGGGATTTTTTTTATGCACCACCATATGTAAATGTGTGTGAGTGTGTGATTACACTCATAGCGTAACAGCATCAGGCTAAGGGGCTGACTAACCATGTAATCAAAGGACATACCGTATCATTTCGATTGATTGAACGGCTGTAACTACATAATGCTTTGTTCGTGCCTGTAGTCTGCCATGCTCTGACTCAAGCTTCCTTATTAAATGATACAAGGGAGTTCATTTTCATTGTTAATTCATAAGCCAGGGGGATGTAGATTGTTGTTACTCATAGTTTCCTGGTTCAGTGATGACTGATGACTAAGATCAACCGGAAACGCCGCATGATACAATTCAAACAGACCACATACGTACACACACACACACACTGTGCAACTCGTGTTGCATTGGCAGGAAATCACAGTGGTGCCCCTCTTGTCCAATGAGGTGATTGATATTCATTGTCAAGGTCAAACGGCTCCTGGGCTGGCTGTGATTGTCTAAAAACATACATCCGTGTTTTCTACGGTAAACCCCCCTCTATGTTTGGAATCATTTGCGTGGTCAGGCAAGAATCGTGTGTGCTCGTGCATAATCATTCACAAACACGGATCGAGCCAAAGAACATCTTGATCACGCGCTGAGTCCAGATGTTGGAAATGTTGTTGGCTAATTTTTAATACAGAGCTTAGCGGGACTAACATGCAGTTAGTTCTGAGGGCTGTCGTCCATCCTGACGTGCTTGTAAATCAGCACTTCTCTTCCAGGGTCTGCTTATTCTTGGTGTAGTGTTGTAGTTTCATGATCCTCTCAAACAGAGAACATGAGGGAGGGACCGGGAGGGAGGGATTATTGATACATTTCCAGCAACAGAACCACTGCTATCAGCAAAACATCCCTTTAGATTCTGAAAAGCATGGAATCCACCCAGCCTGACCATCTGTTTGCAAAATACCGTAAGTGAGTCTCAGACGCAAGAATGGCAAGTCTGTAATTGCGTCCCCATGGAGAACGATCTTCCTAAGATGTGTTGGGAGACAAAACGAGCAACAGAGAAGCATCTTTACAGTTTGAGAGGAGCTGTGCTGCTTCACGTCACACGTGATCAGTTAATTAAGAGACACAGCTGTTCACTTTCTGATTTTATTCCACCATCTATGTGCTATAGAATATAGCGCTCTTATGAATGATGCATCAGTCTCACAGTTAATATCTAGGCTTCCCATTTATTCTCTTTGGCCAAGTCACCATCTGATGCATCATTACAATTGGCACATACATTTTCAGGATCTTAAAGGATAGGTTTGGTATTTTTCAGCTCAGGCCGTATTAATAAGAAATGAAGACTCACAAGCAGAGGAACCTCCGAATTTTCCTCCATTGGGAATTTCAAAGAAAAGACCATCCATTTTTTCTAAGTTGATGCCAGGGACACGATGTTGTCACGGGCCAGAAATTTACAAGACAGAAATTCTGAGTTGTGAGTTGAAGTGACGTCAGCATCAGTTAGCAGCAGAAATGTGAGGATGTACGCATGGAAATGTGTTATCTTAAATTTGAAATAAAACATGTCAGGAAGCGCTGTTTGCCATAATTTTTTGTGGTGGACAGTCTCAAGATAATTTCAGTTTCAGGCTGAGGACAATGCCCTGTTGGGCCGCGTAGGGAGAAACAGAGAGAAAAAGAGTCCGTTGATTGTGAGGAGCATAATTCTCATTGTTGTGCCATCTTATTGGACTTGATTAGCTAATTACCAATAATAATACGACCCAACAATCGTTCTTGTATTTCACCATCATGATATATATCAAGTTGCTGTTAAAATGAAGGTTAACGGCAATAAAGGTTAAAGGTTCTTTACCTCCCATCTTTACTTTAAATTTAAGCAACACTTGTCATAAACTACCATCCTAACCCAGCCATTATATTCAACTTAATCAATCTACTTTTTATTGCCTGAGGTAGTAAAATCTTAATGCTACTCTTTCTTCTACTACTGCTACTACTACTACTAATAATGATGATAAAACTAATAATATTCATGAAAATAATAATAAAATGAATATCTCTTCAGATAAATATCCCTGAAGAGTGTGTATTTGGTTTGGCACCGTGACATTGGTGGATAACGGAAGGGTAGTAGAGTGGAGGACTTTGGTGTGCATTGTGTTATGTTTTCATGCTGCAGAGCCACTTAATTCTCTGATTACAGTCATTAGAGGGTGAAGTGGTTGTCAGCAGCGACATATCAACATGATAATACCATTCAGAGCCACGGGAGAGAGTGGCGGCAGCAGGGGGCGAAGGTGAGGGAACGTTACTTGAAAGGCAAAATTTCCTATTGACCATTGGCATGAAATCACACACACACACACACACACACACACTTGCATATGAACATCACCTGAAAGGCCACAGATGACAGATCACGAGTGGCACATTGGCAGCAGCCTGAGAGCCCCGTCGCTTCCCAGCTTCCAGTGGCCTCAATTGAAACAGGATATAAGAGTGCAGCCTCCAGGTCTTAGCAGCATTAGCGCAGTAATTACGGGGGTAATTAGCTTGATGATGTGGCCCACGTGGAGCAAGGGGACCACAGGGTGATGGGAACCGCTCTGAGCTGTTTTCCTTCCTGCGCTGGCACCCTCACTTTGGTTTTGTCCTCCCTCTCCCTCTTTCTCTCTCTTTTCATCTGTTTTTCCGCCTCACTCATTCCGTCTGCCCACGTGTCTGCCTAACTGTCAGAATATACAATATGTCTGTCTTGTTGATTTACAGTATATTTCTTTCTTCCTTTCTCAGCAGAATGAGAAGTGGAGCTAGGGGTTTTTGTCAGTCAGGCGTTTTGTAATTTATTGGCTAATAACTCGCAATTTACTTGATGGACTTAACAGACTATATACTGTATGTGCCAGGGTACTTTAGCAAAGTGTGACTTGACTAATTGGTGTGTATCCCGAGTGATTTCCTTGTTGCCACAGTGATAATTTGATTTCCTCCGTTAGGCCAGCTGAATTACATTTGATCTCGAAAGGAAATTCTTCTCTAAGACAGAATTTATACGTGGTATTGCTATGAGTTTCATTTAACAATAATCAAGATTTACCACCATAAATGTTAGATGACTCAGTTGTTGTCCTTGCTTGAGCTTTTACATCCAATTTAACGTCATATTGGGATATAAACCATGAAATTTGCTCATGTTCCCATACAAACACTACACATTTGGACTCCCAGTCGCTGTTGATGGAGCAGTTCCAGGACTTTTGTTTTGGTGATACAATCAAATGCTCATTCCCTTGCTTTTTGCTTTGAGGAAGACTGAATCATGTTCACAAATCCAGACTCAGCTGGCCAAGATCAGCAGATGAGCTCTGGTTTAGTGTGGATTTTGTAATTTACATTTACATTTACATTTAGCTGAAACTCTTATCCTCTGCAACTTAGATCGAGTGCAGCAGGCGAATAAGCTCAAATCCCTTAATCGCTACCATCACTAACTACCAGCTGTAAGGACTGTGAGGATCATCAGAACCAAAGTACCCTGTAAATATATGGAGCATATACTGATAGAAAAATTCCTGGTGAGCAAACAGGAGCCAGATATAATATTTAGTTTGTGTTCTGTGTGTGTACTGTATCAACATACTCTTTCCACTACATCTCCTCCTTGTGCCACAACTCTGCATTGTCGGTATTTCTCTGCCAAGACCATGTTGTCAAAGCGAGATCTAACCAAGATTATGTGACCTCAAAATGTAACCATGACAGAGCACTCAGTCAAGATCCAGTGAGCAGGGTGCAATGTGTTCTTTTCTCCATCATACTGCTGTTAAATATAACAAGCAAAATGTGTCATTAGTGTTTATCTTAATTGTTGTCTCACCTTTAGTTTTATAGAACTACCCTTTAAGCTGTTTTGTGATGAATAGCCACTCTTTGATACTCAACCTTTCATCATATCCCAGAATGCATTTTAACAACCACTGGACCATGAGCTTGAGCTTGGTCCAGTCAGCTGGATGTGAAGGTGGAGAGAGCAATAGCATTAAAGTCGAAACACAATATCTTATGACTTGTTGTATTATGGGCTATGTAGACTAATTGATATGTCTGCGATGGATTTTCCCAGTTTGGTCATTAAACACCACTGGAAATTGATATATCTAGAAAGAATGCTCTTGCTCTCAGGGAGTGACACCAAAATCTTACCTCATTGTTTAAAGTTAAAGTATTTAATGTTTTAACTGTTTGAACTCCATTTTCCATTAAATTTCCCCTTCAAAGTTAGAAAAAAAGAAAAGTTCATACACATGTTCTGTATTTACAAATTTGCATCAAATAGAGAATATCTACATGTCTTGTACATCATTTTATACACATTTCCCTGTAATTCAGCAGGAGGTATTTGGTGCATTTGGTAACCTTGGGAATTTAAAATAAAGGTCTGTGGTTTTGAACAGAGCTTGCTTTTTTTTTTTTTTTTTTTTGATAAATGTTTTAGGGCGGATTTGTCCTCTAAGGTAATAGTCAGTTCTCACCACAATTCTCTTCTCAATAACAGTTATCCAAGGCTAGTATGAAGATTGCAAAAACCCACCAAGTTAATCTTTAGATGGCAGATTGCTCGTCTCAGAAGCTCTCTCAGTCGTTAAGAAACCTAGTAGCTTTGGAGAGCTTTATATGAATAATGAACACAGCTGTCATATCGATGTAGCGGCTTACACATCAGCACCATTCCCGCCGCTCTTCTTCCTGGGGCTCGATAATATGCACTGAGTGTGATCTGTCATTTACTTCTGCCTTTTAATGCCAAACTCCCATCGAGATGGTATCAGGATCAGCAGCCGGTTAGCACAGCATCCAGCCGGCATCAGGCAGGGAGGAACAGCGAGAGAGAGAGAGGGAGCGAGAGAGAGAGAGAGAGAGAGAGAGAGAGAGAGAGAGAGAGAGAGAGAGAGAGAGAGAGAGAGGCAACGACAAATAGCGTTACAGTAGGGATGGGATAATATGAAAAATGAAAGTCATGATTGACCAAAATGATCATGTTTCCAGTAGTATTGTTCAACAGTATTGATAAAGTGTGCTGAAATGCTCTGTAATTTCCAATATACATTAAAAGCATCTATGTTTTGTATGTTTTGTACTGAAAATCACAACTTGCTGTGTAAAGCAAACATTTCCTTGGGGACTATTTTTGATGGAGAGACCGTCTCACTCTGCCCAATGTCAAATCATCAAAACACAAGAATACTGCTGCTTTTAGGAAAACGGCGATAGAATGCTGGTGCGAAGAAAGTTTGAAGTCTCTCAAAGCTCATTTTCATGTCGTTGTGGAATTAATGGAAATCAATGGTTGAATAAAAGGTTTGAAAAATTATATCTAGAACCCAACTGCTTGCTTTGAGAATAGTTGAGCAGACTAAACATGCAAAGTCAAATAGCCAGCCCTGTGAACTGTTTGCATTATAATGATGACCCAACCATGACCTTTTAAAACATGTGCTTATCAGAAGTGTTTACCATAATTAAAACTTGAGATGGTATAGCTAAACATTTTATATTTTATCATCATTTATAGTAAAATTAGTAATGGTTCCATCCCCAGTAGACAGAAAGAGAAACAGAATTAGTGGTAGATATTTGAGCTTGATTGTAAACAGGCACTGAATAAATCTTTTCACACACTGTTCCTGTGCTCTGTATACAAGGCCCTGTCTTGTGTTACCATATTTTGTGAATGTCTCTGTGCCAGTTATCATGTGATTCTGACTCTTACAGATCCATCAAAAACAGAAGAGACTTGACCAGCTTGAGCTCACTGTCCCCACATTTACACTATTAACTTGATTTGGTCTAAGATAATTTTACAAAAGGAAACATGTATTTTTGAGGTGCTACAAGACTGACAATGGAGTTCTGTTGAATCTTTGTAGGATCACTTGTGATAGAATTGAACTAAATCAAACCAACCTTCATTCACATGGCACATTGTGTTCAGTTGAAGGCGATGCAGTGTACATTACAGTTAAACAAAACAGAACATTAAAGAGAATAAATGTGATTGTATTTCAGCATAGCATAGAAAGCTGTTTTGTGTTTGTGTCGTCGTTGTTGCCAGTGAAAAGGATGATTGCACTGTTGACTGCTTCTTAGTTGGTTTCTGCTGCCTTTGCTTGCCAGCTCTGTTATTTTGTTATTTCTAATACTGGCCACATGGTGGCAACATAATGCCACACAATAGAAGTCCTGTCCCATAGTCCCCTCATCATGCTCATCTCTGTGTGCTCTGTGTGTGTGCGAGTTTGTGTGTGTGTGTGAGTTTGTGTGTGTGGCTGAGCTGTTACCTGGGTGGTGTTAGAGGTTTTTTCTCTGGTGACTCATTCATCCTGAGATGACTAACACACAGACACCACAGTGGACAGTCTTAACTGCCATAGGAGCCAAGGTTTGGCTGTGGAAAGCCTCCTACCATTCATTCTCTATGAAGCCTTTTAATGGAATGTACAGCGGCGGGCGGAAAACAGTGCAGAGACGTCTGAGCCTCAGCTAGTTTGTGAAAATAAAACCATGTTTATTCATTTTTGTCGGTATTCCTGCGCTATCCCCCCACATTTTGTCAGTCTGTCACCCTATAATAAAGACAAAATGCTGTCAAAATGATTAAAACTTAAAACAGTCACACAAAATCAGTACCACTAATATGGGCTTCCTGTAAAGTTTCTGTGGGTGTGAGCTGATTCAACATAACCACATCCATTTTATCATCAGTGGCCAGTTTAACTTTAATTATATTTAATTAGGACAGTGAAGTCAGTGGTGAAACTTTGCTGTACGGTAGTTCAGAATTAGATTTATGCTCAGAAATATGCACAGCTCGGATGCGTTTGGATTGGAAAGCAGTGTCTTTTTCTGGTTAGGTTTTTGTACACACTTAATCACACATACACAAAACACCCACAAACACACATGTACTTTTCATCACAATTCGCTGCCCTCCTCCCCATCCTCTTCTGCCTCTGGGTCTCTGCAGGACGGCAGCACCAGTTTGATGGATGTGTGGGGACTTGGGCCAAAGAGGAGAACCACAATCTGGTTATTTTAGGTAAAAAAGAGAGGGAGAAAAATACTACTCATTTGTATGTGCTCATTCAGTCAAACTTCTCTCAAACACACACGCTGATGCACGCACGCACATGCACGCTCGCACAGAGCGGACCAAGAATGGCATGGGAATGTTTTCTGCAGCCACTTTGGTTGCCGATGGTAACCAGTGAAACGGTGTTCATTAACTATGTAGATTCAGACTTGCTCTGCTCCTCTGTCCCTCTCTCTTGCTCTCTATCTGACTCTCTCTCTTTTTTCCTCCCTCCCTTTGCTTCTTTCTCCACTTTTCACTTTTTCTTCTCCCTGCCGTCCGAGACGGGGTTTTGGTTTTATTGACACGAGAGCTCTTGGAGAGGATTATTGTGGCGGAATCAGTAGTTCGCTAATGAGGATGTATAATAATGCCCTCACCTCACCTCTCCCCTCCTCTCCTCCCCTCCCCCTGCCTCCCCTCTCGCTATCGCTCCTTGGCCTTGCTCATGTTTTCTCATAAAGTACATCTTTTGGCGAACTATTTTTTGCTTGTTTTGAGTTCTGTTTCTTTGTGTGGTTTGGTTTGGAGCTTCTATGAATTGTGTTTTGGAATTGCAAAAGGTCAGAAGGTAAAGGAATGTTAACTCGAAGCTGGATGGAAGCTTGCAAGTACAAAAAAGTGCCCACTCTTCTGTTCTGTTCTGTTCTGTTCTCTCTTCCCTTTCCTCCTTTTTTATATCATTAGTACATCTTTTACTTTCTCGTCTCTCCTCATCTCTCCTCTTTCAGTGTTTCAAATGGGAAAGCAGAGTCCATTGCCACAGGAGAAGCTCAGGGTAACAGAATTAGATGTTTTAATTAGCTTTGAATTTGCCCGTTCTTTATGCCTCCTGTTTTTTAAATTCTCTCTGCCTCCTATCGATCTCTCACTATCAGTCTCTCTTTGTCATTGGCACTCGCTTTCTCTTTCACTGTGTTTCCCTCCCTGGTCTGTCATTGCTTTTAAAAGCAAACTATTTCATTTTTTCTTGCTTACAAAGATTATCATTTTCATTTTATTTTACGATCTGCCCCCCCCACCCTCCGTTCCTCTGTACTTCTACTCTTTCTCCCCTCTTCCTTCTTTCCGCGAAGTGTTTATTTGCTTTTGTGCCCACTGTGTTTTTGAAGTAAGCCAGCACAAAACAAACACTATCGATTCCTCCTACTCTCCTCCTTCACCCCCTCCCACACAACCTCCCTTCCTCCTTCCCTTACAACATTGTCTCACCTCTGTTACCCCCCCCCCCCACACACACACACATCACCTCTCCCTCACTTCCTCTGTTCTTCCACCCTTTCCCCTTCTCTGTCTTATCCTTTCTATAACCTCTCCATCATCTTCCACTTCATCCTCCTTCCCTCACCTTCACCAGCCTCCTTAATCCGTCTGCTATCGCTGCACCTCTGGGATCCACCCAGCTGTCAAACACATCCCAATCCAACCGAGGCTAACCATGACTGGGACTGAGCCGGGGTCTTGACCAGTTCTCAGGGTCTTGAGGCCTCAGGCACAGAAGGAGGGCCAAAAGCATTTCTTTTCCACCGCCAAACCTTCTGTCTCCTCTCCTCCCTTTTCTCGAGCCTCCCTCCCTCCCCTCCACTCTCCCCCCACTCCTCCCACCCTCCTCCAGACTCTGTGTCTGCGCTGACACCGCCTTTAATAAGGGGGAGCGGGGTGCACTGTTTATTTGTGTGGTGCGAGGTTAAAAACTTCCCCCTTAATTGACATTCCGGTAACACTTTCCAATAATGGGGCGAGCAATTTCCTTGAAATTGATGTGTGTCCACCGCAAGGAATAACACCGCTTCTAGCTTTCACTCACCCGTGGATGACCTGCACTCACGCCACGTCTTTGTCTGCGCGCATGTGTGTCTATGTGCGTGTGTGCCTGAGTGTGCGCGTATGTGTCAGTGTGAGAAATTGCATGAGTGGGTGTTTCTTTTATAATAACAGGGTGTTTATATGTGTGTGCGTGTAAGTAGGCAAACATGCATGCACACTCATACTGTGTCAGTGCCCACAATATGTGTTTTTTGTGTCTTAATATAGCTTTATGTGTATTTATGCTCTGTATTTATGCACAATTATATAAGTGCATGTCTCATTCAGTTCATGGACACGTGTATGAATATGTACAGTACGTCCCATCTAATAAATTAACATATACCAGAGAAATGTTGTCATATATATGTTACACATATACTCACATATGGACCAAACGGGCTATACATAGCCCCCTCTGGATATGATGAGGAGCTTAGGAGGTAAAGCAGTTGCCGGGGTAATTGCAAAGTTCTTGGTTCGATCCCCTGCTCCTCCAGAGAGCGTGTTGAAGTGTCCTTGAGCAAGACGCTGAACCTCTAACCACTCCTGATGGGCAGCTTGGCACCTTGCATGGTACCCTTCGCCATCAGTGTGTGAATGTGTGTTTGAATGGGTGAATGTGAGGCAAACATTGTAAAACACTTTTAGTGCTTGGTAGACTAGAAAAGGAACTATAGAAATGCAGTCCATTCCATTTTACCACACATATGTGTAGCCCATTACATGTGTGCATAGAAAAAAACAATACAAAGGGGAGGATGCATGTATTTGCAACATATGTTGGACATATATATCCATGTATGAAAATGTGACACATCTCTTATTTGGAAATTTAACACAAATTTAACATGTGTCTGTGCTTGCTTGTTTGCCCGTGCTTGTGTCAGTGTGCCGCTATATGGTCTTTGCAAAGCGTAATTATTGTTTGTATTCCCTGCGTTTTTGGACATAAATAAATGATTCAAATATTTTTGTTTTTGTGTTGTCCTGCTCTGCGCTGAGTGACAGTTGCATCGTGTCAAAATGCTAAAGCAAATCCACAATGGAAAGCCTATTTTGCCCTTCGCTCTGTCTGTGTGTATCTGTGAGAAAGTATGCAAACATAAACATCTCTCTCTGCTGCAGACTGCATCCTTGGCCTGAACGGTGACCACTGGATAGGGCTTGTGGTGTAGTGACGGTTGGCGTTAAATATGTGTGTGTGTGTGTGAGAGGAAGAGAGAGAGAGAGAGAGACAGAGGGAGAGAGAATGCGTGTTAAGTGTGAGTGTCAGTGTGGCTGTGCATGCTTATGAATGTGTGTGTATGTGAAGTTAATTCTGTGTGTGTGTGTGTGTGTGTGTGTGTGTGTGTGTGTGTGTGTGTGTGTGTGTGGGGCTGCAGGCAGACGCTAGCTGGTTCCTGGCCTTGTCATTCTGTCTCCCACTCGGCCTCTGATGTGGTTTGGGACTATGGCTTTCACTGTGGTGGGGGATAGCCACCGCACACACACTCACACTGTTCTCACATGTCTGTGGAAACACACACCACGCGCTGGTATGCACTGACACACATAGAAAATGCATGCGCACGTACTCTACTGTACAAAGGCATGCGCGCGCACACACACACATGCACAAAGCTGAACCATTGACTATATAGCAGCACAACAGTGGCTTGCCAAAGTGACTAAATGGGCAATGAAGCACGCTCGTCGACTCTTTATCGCTCACAGACACACACGTGCGCACACACACTCACACTCATACACACACATACACACAGCCTTAGACGCCATCCATGGTGCTGGTGGGCTCCCACAATAAGCGGTTAGTTAAATAATATCAAAGACAGATGTTGGCCCTCGTTCCAACATACTGTGTGTGTGAGTGTGTTTGTGTGTGTGTGTGTGTGTGTGTGTGTGTGAGAGAGAGAGAGAGAGAGAGAGAGGGAACTGGAAAGATAATAGTGTGATACACATACCCTTGAGTATGCTGATTGTGTAACTTTGGATATTTTTATTTACACTATTGGAAGACTTTTTGCAAGAAAAATATGTTAAAACATAATTTATTCTTAAACACTATAGATAGTATAGTCTTGTTTTATAATAACTGGTTTAATTTTCATACAGCCTGACAGAAATAGTAGAAGACTTGACAGATTATACTTACAGTGATTTCCTTTACAATGTACAGAACAGAGTAGTGCCACAAGCTACAAATACATACAAATTCCCAATGAATAAGTTAATTCATAGATATTAAATTTGACGTAATTCATTCAGAAGTATTGAAATTCAAGCTGTACCCACAATTAAGTAAACAATAAAAAAAATCCTATACTCTAGATACTACCTGTGCTGTTGCCTTCGTGAAGTTTGACATTCATTCTTCATCCTTGCTTGTAAAATGCTAACACTTTTGACAATATCAATATTGAATGACGAATGACCAAATGACCAAATGAGTATTTCTGTTCAAAGTTGATATGTATGACAGGTTTGGTTTTGTTAATACTTTTCTGTTTACACTCATGTTTATGCATCATACATGCTTCACTTTATCCAGAAAGCATTTCGATCAGGAGAGACTAATTTGCTTGAATAACGGGAGACTTTGCTGAAGTAAATGAAACATTTATTAGTCAAGGAGAGATTCTGGGGAACCCTCTGGAGGCTTTACACTGGTGGTGCTGGGGAGGCAGAGGCAGCTGGAGCTGAAATGACAGCACAAACCAAAAATTAATGATGCATATACAACAAGTCACAAGTAGGTGAGTGGAAAAGCAGAGATTCTCTGGTTGATGGACACTGACAGGGAGATGAGCTCAAGGTAACAGAAGGGAGTGTTGTAGAAGGTGATAGAAGTAGAAAATTATGAATGAACCCAAGAAATAGGAAAGAGAGACAATTCTAAAGGGATCCATTTTTCCTGTGAAAAAATGGGGCAGCTTTTGGTAGGCTTACGTGGTAAAAGAAAAAGGAATGAGTGTGTCCTTGAAGTTGATGCAGGTAGTCTCCCTGACGGAATTTAGTGAAACTACAGTTCAACATTAGCAGAAAGCCTAAAAATAGGTTAGGATGATGTGTGTTGCCATCATGGCAGGGACTGACTGCATCTCTTTTGTATAACCTTCTCTGGCAATGATTATCATTAATGCTTAACACATCTGCACTACATTCAATTCATGAATTTGAAATAAATACATTTCTTCTTTGTTGCCTAGGGCAGGGAACATGCAAACCATGTATATTTAAAACACTGTATTTAAATCAGTTAGACCCCACATTTAGTTACGTGTAATTAACAGGACGTTACATTCTTTATTACATACATATAGGCTGCACTAAGGTTTACAGGAAAAAGTTATCAACCACATTCGTACACACACACATGCACACATACTCTGTCTTTCTCCCTCTTTTTATTTTTTTTTCTCGAACACACACACACACACACACAACAAATATACACACATTACCACACATAGTATATACAACATATGTCTACACGTTGCCAGTCAGCCTTTTGTCCCAGCTCAATGCAGACTCTCTAACTTAGTGCCCCCTGGTGGTTTCATGATGTATGACACACATTAGGCAGCACCAGTGTATGTTTACACTATAATCTCCAATAAACATTCCTCTAATGAGATGCCAGAGCCCAAATCCGTGACCAGTGAAATATGGTGTGTATCATGAAGAAGGACAGGAGAGGAGGAGGAGGAGGGGGAGGAGGAGGAGGAGGAGGGACGGAGGTATGGCAGAAAAGACTGGGCCTGTTTGATTTGACAGGCCTGTATACAAACAAACAGCACATTGAGTCTCTGCCAGCATTCCCCACTTCTTTTTACTATCCATCCATCCATCCCTAACTCCATCCATCCATCCAGCTATCCCTGCTTGCGTCGCACCATCAGCCCAAATATTGGGCCTTACACTCCCTTAAGGGCCGTGTCTGTCTGCGTTTGTGTGTATGTGACTGTTTTTCTGTCTGCCTCTCCTCATACTCCGTTTTGTTTAATGACATGTTTATGATAGATTGCAGATATGTCAGTGTGCTAAGAGTTAAAGTCGCTATGCTGCGCTCTTTAAGGTGGCTCAGCTCTGTCGGGCCTGACCTATTTAAGGTGGACTCTGGCTATTCACTGGCACCTCTCTTCACTCGATGTGACATCTGTGTCATTTTCTTGTCTCGGCATATTAGCAGCAAACTTTCTATTTCTAAAATCTGCTGGTTGTGAAGCGAAAACCCAAATCATTCGTTGAAGGGGCAACTTTCTTAGTCTTAGTTGGATTCTTCAGTTAACCCTTCACCTCAGATTCATATGGTGATTCTTGCCTATAAATATTTTAAAATTTCTCTTAAAGGGCTGCTGAAGGGGCCCGCCGTGCCTTATTTTCTGCACGTCTGTCTCTTTAAGGTGGTGTTTGTTTATGCCGAGGCTCAGCTCAGTGAGACCTGTACAGGCCCAGTGCTGGGCTCCTTTCATAGGGGCTCCATTTTGTTCTTAATAAAATGGCACTCAGTGGCCGGGGGACTGGCAGGCACCCAGCTCCCTGGGAAACCAAAGAATGCCGGCCTTCATTTAGCGACAAACAGCTACTGCCTGAGGAGGCTAGTGCTCCATTCCGCTCCTCAGTACTACTGCTGCTGAGGCCTGTGTGTGCGTGTATGTGAGTGAGTGAGTGAGTGTGTGTGTGTGTGTGTGTGTGTGTGTGTGTGTGTGTGTGTGTGTGTCACTCTGGAATGGGGCCACGGTTGAGGGAGTCAGGTATGGCGGCTCCTTACATAGCTCGCTTCTTGTTGACGTTTGCCTGCACTATTCTGTCTTTTCAACTCGCTGTGTCTCTGTCTGTCTCGCTGCCTTGGCTGCATACTCGAAAACATGAAGCACCACTCTCTCTCTCTCTCTCTCTCTCTCTCTCTCTCTCCCCCTCTCTGTGTCTGTCTCCATCATTTGGTGTGAATGGTGGGAACAGAGCAGCCATTAAGATGCATATTTAGAAGGGCTTACCCCTCCTCCTCCTCCCATCTCCCATACACTCTCATAACACACACATACACACACCTACTGTAAGTCACTAAGAGAGCCTGTCACCAGGGACACACGCATCATTACACACTCACACACACACACGCGCGCGCACACACATTCACACTGAGGAAGGCTTGTTGGAGAGCTCCTTGTTATTGGCTGTCTGTGCTCAGGCCTTTTGCCTATATACTTTGCCTTCCACTTCACCTCTCCATCTCTCTGTCTTTTAGTGATAGAGCAGCATGGGACTCCTTATTCCCCTTTATTGCAACAGTATCTGTGTTGACACGATGAGGGGAGCCCCAGGAGCCGGAGGGATTTGATCCCATGCCAGCAAGGATACTTGCAGCGGCAGTGTTTTAAACACGACACCGTCTACTCTGAAAGTTAAATGATGTGACAAAACAATGTGTTTTAGTGATCAGATTTTAGGCTTGATAACCCTGCTACCTAAGCCCCTTTATTAGCGACACAAGATTGAGCAGATACAGGACAAAGATCAATGTGCTGCCGAAACAGTAACTGTACACTGAGAAAGTGATACAGACTGACTACGAAAGAGAAGGTCTGAGAGAGAAAAAAGGACAGACTAGAGCACAGTGATGAGTACATTTAACAGATCTAGAGTGGACAGGAGCATAGAGTAACTTCACTTTTAGGATTAGAGAAAATGATCAGTTTGCTGATATATGAGGCAATATTTGCCTTTTTTGAATATTTGAATCAGGTATAAAATTGAGAGTAAGGGATTTTGATATTACACTTTGAATATTGTTTATTGCATGTTTTATGTCTTCAATTTGAAATAACCTATTCTCTAGCTCTTTTTGTTAAGATTTTTGACATTCATAGTATCTTATCTTTTAGTTTGCATTTGCACGATTCTCTTTGTTCATTTCATTAAAAAGAGATTTACTCTAGTAAGTCCAGTAAAACTCTAGTTTTCCTTTTTTTGCATATAGAAATTTTCAAATATGAAGGTACTGAATCTCGCCACATTATAAAATCGGCAGCTTCAGCTTAAAAAAAAAAAAAAAAAAAAAAAAAAAAAACTTGTCGGTCAAATCCTAGTTGCTTTGCATGTTTCCATATCAAATTCCTGTACAGAGCGACAAAGGAGAGAGAAAGCGTGAGAGAACAAAGGGTTCTAAGGAGGAGCCTGTCATGTAAGGATACAGAAAAGAAAGAGGGGAATATCGGTGAAAGGAAGAGAATAGAGGGGGGAATGACAAATGGGAACCCAAAGGGAAAGAGGGAGACGACAGGAAGGAAATGATGAGAGGGAACAGAAGATGAGGCCGAAGAGGAGAATGGTGAGGACGAGGGAGGGAGGAGAGACGAGTGCTGTTTTGTCTGTCATCTCCCCCTAATGCGACACATATGAGCGGCCATCGGAAACAATGAGTCACCGCAGAGTGGGACTGTCGCCACTATTGGGCCCAAGCAGGCTCTCAGCGCAGGATGGCTGTGCTGGTGCTCGTCACTTTGTCACTGACACTTTTCACTGTTTGCCCCCCTCTCTTCAGCGTGGCCCGGCGGGATGAGCGCCACTGCCCCGTGTTTGGTAAGATAAGTCAGCGCAGGGCTGTCGGTTTTGAAAGTGTGTGTCTCATGTGTGCATGTGGACATCCTTTCGCGCATTAAACACCCAGACACACACAGGTATGTACACCTGTCAAAAGCAAAACGTGTGTAAACATTTGCTGAGAGGGTGTGAATGTTGGGCTTAAAAGAGATTCAATTCAGTTTATGATTTATTTGTCAGCAATTTGACTTAGGAACTCTTTTTTTTTTCTATTTTGAATGATTCAATGCCGCTTGAGTTTGAAAATTCAAGTTGTGATTCATTTGATTCAAATTTTATACCTAGAAACATGCAAAAATGGCGACCATCGTTTTAAATTTGAAATGTGAAAAAAATGAGACAACAGAATTAAAATTACTTAAAAGTTCAATGCCACATCAGATCTTTTTTTTTAACCCTTGAGCTGTTTATTTGACACGGTCCACTAGAAATTTAAATAAATTTATTTACGTTTGAACAAAGCTTGATCAGACTTTATGAGTGATGCATCGATTTAATGAATGAAGTGGTACACTCCTAATATACAGTATATGCATATGCACTCATGCATATTTACAAGTGCATATACATACACAAGCACATTGAACTCTGTGGGTATTGTCACTGGGCAGGCTGCCCCATTCTTTGGCATTGCCACAGGAGACATACCAATGACATGACATCACCACATGGGACTGATGGGAGCTTGCCAGCAGTGTGTGTTTGTGTGTGTGTGTGCGTGTGTGTGCGTGTGTGAAGGAGGTGTGGAAAGGTGAAGCATGCTGCACTGACAGCCACTGATGTATAGGGTGGCAGGTGGGGGAAAGAGAGAGAGAGAGAAGATGCTTACAAATCCATTGTCTGTTCCTGTCTTCCTCTTCTTCAGCTGCTCTACTCTCATTATGCAGCACTTCAAAACAAAGCCTCTCACTCTTTTTTCTCGCTCTCGCACAGTCATTCTCTTTCAACTCTTCTCTCCTTGTCACCAAGAATGCGAGTGTTTCCATCCCTCGGACCGACTGACTGATTGACAGTGAAAGCCGTGTTTGTTGCTTTTTCATTTAAAGCTGACAAGCGTTGTTCCAGCAGCATAAAATAATCGCTCACTTTTAACCCTGTGTGCCAGCTTGTTAGCCGCGGCGAGCTGTCAGTGCGGTGATTGATTGGCAGGATTGGCAGCCAGTTCTGGGGGGAGGTAAAGCAATCAAGAGGCCAGTTGTAGTGCGCTGGCGGTGGCCTTTTCTGTGGGGCCAATTAGAGGGGAGATTTCCCAACAGATTGCTTTAGCTCTGTCTGTGTCTGGGGCTGCGCTTTGGTTTGATCCCAGGAAATTAGCCTGAAACAATAGGGCTAGGCCTACCATGATAGCCCTCCACTCTCCTCTCCAATCTGTCAATTCTCTCCCTCTGTCTTTCTCTCTCTCTCATTCTTTCTCGCTCACTCTTCATTGCTTACTTTCTTGCTCTCTTGCTTTCCTTTTTTAGCTTCTCCTGCACTGTATTCCATTTATCAGCTTCTCTCTCTCTCTCTATTTCCTTTCGTCACTCTCCACTCTCACTTCTCCTTTCCTCTCGTTCTCTATATCCCTTCTTTCACATCTTGCTTTTGCTCAGCATTTGCTTCATTGGGGTTGGTAGTTGAACTGTAAAGAACAGAGGAATAGGATAAAAAGATAGAGTTGAGAGGAATGTTTTTTAGTGAAGGTCACAGGGCTAAGGCCAGCTTTTGTCACCGTTAATTACGCTGAAGTGTAGCGCATGAGTGCACTGCTATGCACTCACAGTCTAAACTAACAGAGCAATACCTTTAGAGGATTAGCAAGCATAGAGATGTTTTTAGTTCAAAGTCATACTTTCAGATTTTCGGTGAGATCCGGGGTATTGAGATCCAAGATTGTGGAAGGTAAAAAAAATGCATAAGTTGGTACGTGTCCTTAACCACCCTTCATGTAGAACCTTCAAAATTCTTCACCCTCCTTCGACTCTCACCGCCTTCTTCCACCAAACTTCTTTATCACTCTTCTTTCTATCTCTCTACATGGAACAGTACATAATGGCAAGATATGTATATGTATATGCATGTGAGATATGACATCTCTGATCTGTTATGGAATCAAATGCAAAATACCAACTTAATTCAGATTTATGCTCAAGTTTCATAATTTCCTGCCAAAGCAGCAAGACACACTGCCTAAATCAATCCATCACAGACAAGGTTTTATCATAATTTCTATTACTGTGACAATATTGTGAGTCAGAAGCCAGTATTGTGTATTGTAGAAAATTGTAAACTAATTAATCTTATTGCATCCATATGTCTCTCCTCTCTCTGACTTGCATCTCATCCCTTTCCCGTTACCCGACTGTAGCACTGCCCGTCTCCCTTTTTCCATCTCAAACGCAGTCACAGGTCTGCGACAGTCTCATTTGTGCTCACGTTCACATTCACATTCATGTCTCCACAAAGCAGACATGCTGTGAGAGAAAGACGGACAAAAAGTGACAGACAGAACAACAAAACAGATATTCACCACTGGAGGGACAGACAGACAAACAGCACCATGGTGAAACCTCAGGCATTGTCTCCATTTGACATAAATTGCCTAAAAGACTTTGGGGGGTTGCTAGGCTATAGCTCATTCGGACTGGCAACTTGCAGGTCGAGAGGCCAGAGAGATGAGTGCGGTGAACAAGAGAGTAAAAGACAAGAAGGAGAGAGGGAGGAGAGTGGAAGAGAGAGGAAGAGGTTAGGATATCAAGGCCAGGCGAGAAGGAGAAGAGCAGGAGGATGAGGGAGGGATATGAAGAGGATAAAGAGGAGTAGAGAATGGGATTAAGGCTGTGAAATGAAAGAGGGGACTGAGGGTATCAGGGTGGTCTGAGGGAAAGAGTGAACGCTAAATGTGGAGAAAAACCATAAAACAGCAAGTTTGATGAGTTTTTATACTTTCATAAGTGGTTCTTTTCTTCTTGTGTCCTTCGCGTTGCTTTTGTGGGACACCAGACTCAATATTTCTTGTAATTTAATTTTTTTTTTTTTTTTTTTTTTTTTTTAGTATTTTGTAAAAATCACTTACTGGCGCCACTTGTATCTCAGTGTGCCTATGCAGCTCTGCAGAGGAAGGCTCAAAATTTCCTTTATATATGTCCCTTTTTCCCATTTTGCGGAGTGACGTGAGGGTGCCCAGTTTGGACATCTTATAGAGTACCTGTATATCTCAGCACGACTGAAAAAGTGCAGAAAGTAGTCGTGACTGAGCCCTCTTCTTCTAATGAATAGAAACCGTAAATCAAACCTTAGAAAGACAAGTCAACATTGAGCATGACGTCCCTGACGAATGGTGGAAGTCGCTCGGGAATCACATGTGACGGATGGACGACAGACCAACGGATGAAGGAACGGACAAAGAGGAAGGACTACAGGGAAGAAGAGAGAGAATAAATATGTGAAAGAAGGGTTAATATCTGCGGGCTTGGCCATGGACGGGAGACCCATGAGAACGGCATGACAACACTAGCAGTTGGTGATTACGACTTGAGCTGTTTTCGCCAGATAGACATTCCTTACCTTTTAAATTGTTATTATTGTGATACAATTTTATTGCAAAACCCTGAATATTCGCAGCCTTTAGACCTTCTCTAATATCCAATAAAGCAAATTATAGCCCACTATTCTGTTTGTTAATGCCTGCATCCAGGCGTGGTGAGGAGATGTTACTTAGTTTTGGAGGTTTGTGAGCCAAAAACGTTGAGAAACACTCATCTAGACGACTGATTGGCTGGTAAACTTAGTTCCCCCGATGACTCTGTGAGGTGTTGAATTCCTCCGCTTTATTGGAGAATTCAGCTGGATGCCAAGCCTTTAAAGCGGCACTAATGACCTAACACACACATGAACATATGCTAACTAACACACACACGCATTCAGACACCTGTACTCGCTTATGCATGTGCACATTTTCCACTGTCTCTTTTCTGTAAACACACAACCATGCGCCTACTCATTATATTTCCCTCACCCCAGTGCATAAACTACCCACTCAGACTCCCTTCCTCATCAAAGGAGTGCCTACATATAAACACACTAAGCACACTCACGCACGCACACTTACTCACTCTCTCTCACACATCCACCCAACAGACACACTACCCCTTTTACCCTACATGTATCCGCTGTTCTGTCTGTTACACTCCGCCTATCACAATCCTCTGCCCCCCTTACAAGTGTAAAACTCTCTCCCACTTTCCCCTTTTATGATCTTTGCCGTGGGCCTTATAGAAAAACAGCAGATACATGCATCCATTAGGGCTTTCCAGTCACTCAACAACAGTTTTGTGATATAGGAGAACAGGCAACGGGACACGCTTGTCCCTCAGTTGCATGCCTAGGGGAACACTGGTTCCTTCGTGACAGACATCTATTCTCTAATGTCTCCCAAGAGAGGATCCCTACCTCCGCGGTCCCTGAGATGGGAGATGAGAGGCTGAGGTGGCCCTGCCCATTCGAAACATTTGTGCAGTGATTACAATCATGCTGGGTTCATATATCTGCCTATAGGTGTGTGTGCCTGCATGTGCACATGTGTATACAGTGTGTATGTCCCTATCCATGATTTGCAGTCACTGTTGTGTTATTGCCACCATTATTGACTCCCAAAAAAACAACTTTTCTCACAGATGAAGTACATTTTGATAGTTAACCCACTCCAAAATGAATGAGCTTTTTTTGTACCCCTGAACGGTTTTGGACACAACAGATACAACATTAAAGGGCAAATCAGAGACAGATTTTACCAGTATCAGAGAGGTCAGCGACTCAAGTTGACATCCTTAAACCTCCATCATGTGATATTGCAGAACCTACTGGCAATGCTGAAACTAATGTGCACGCTTTGGAGACTTTTTAATCATATAAACCTATATTCTTGCAGGCCAAGCATGCTGCTGTTTTCAGCCCTTTTATCCTCTTCTCCAAACGTGTTGCCAAATTCTGTGCTGGACTCACGTTCCTCCCGCTGCTTCCACTGCTGTTTAAAAGAAATGTTGCCCCCTCCTATTCTTGAAAATTGACAAAAGCTTAATCCATGAAGCATAAGAGTGAGCACCACAACAAAGGCAAGAGATGGCACTACACCAAAAAGACCATGTTTACAGACCCAGAGAACACATGATAAGGAAGGGAGGAATGTATGACAAAACAGACTCATAAACTACAAGACTTATCCATCACTTCTTTCAGTGGTTAGTTTAGCGTATCTGTTATTCTGCAGATTCAGAGCTTAGGGGCATTTTCACATCTATATTCAATTCAATGTGGTTTGAAGCAGTGGAATAGTTTATTTTTTATTGCATTGATAATTTGGTTCGGTTTCATTTCACAAGGCAGGGGTGGGGGGGTCAGGAAAGGAGAGAGAGGAGTGAATTTTCCAATATATTTACATCCAAATGTGTTGCTTTCAATACCATCTACTGGTCAGACTACAGTACACATCGTACACATTTAAGTATTTTCCTTATACATTGGTCAGCCTAAAGGTCAGCATTTACAATCAGAGTGGCATATCTCAAAATCTATTCAATGCATCATCATGTTACCACATTCATGTTGCCTAGAGGATGACACCTGAAGATTTTGTTGATCTCACGACCTTCTAGCACCACCGGAAGTCCCAGTGGGGCACCTGCACTCCAAATAATGTGCTTGTAAAAATGCCTTTCTTTCTTTTTCTTCCAAAGTCAGGTGACAGGTCACTTGTTGTGTATTATAGTTTTGATGGAATGCTGCTTGGCAGTCAGTGTGGCAGCAGAAACAAAACATATCACTGACAGGTAGTATCACTGGCTGTCAGATGGATTCCTTACTTCACCTGACTCTCAAATTCTGAAAAACAGATGTGTTTCCTATCCACCATGGATTTTTTTATGTATTACAATGGTCTTTGAAGGTGTTTCCATGGTCACGTCATTCATCTTACCCAGCAGCACATTTAAGACTACATAAATTATGTGATAAATTCTAAAGGCGGAGTTTAAAAGGGTTCATGTGACAGTAGTGAGGGAGGAGAGATTGTGGAGAATCTTAAGTACGCAGCTCCACAGCTCCACAGCTCCACAGCTCCACAGCGCCACAGGGCAACACAAAACACCACAATGAGATTTCTCTGAGCAATTTAATCACAATACAAGAGGACACAACACCAATCTAAGGGAGCAGATCTGCAGCTGAAAGAAGATTCCCTGGCCCCGGCGCTCTAATTGGTTGGCTGACTGCAGAAAGACAACACTGTCTCTTTAATGTGGGAGGTCAAAGGTCACTGTATTGCATTTGTAAGGTCAGCGGTTGAGGTCGCGCTGCGCTCTGGGCCTTCCTGCTGCAGACAGCTGGGTCATGCCACCTACATAGAGCCCAATTATCCCTGCCAGCTAATAACTACTCAGTCCGTTCCATCAAACACACACACACACACACATACACACACACATACAGACATTGATTTACGCAAGCTTGAGCATACACACACAAATTCTGTTTCATTCAGTGAATGTTTTTTTTGTGCTCATGTCTCTCTCTTGAACAGGCACACACACGCATACCAGCAAGTGGCAAATTGACAAGACAGCCAGTGTTCCCAAGCGGAAAAAACAGCCAACAAAACAAACCAATTCAATTCAATTCAGAACAATTCGAATCGCCACAATAGATTTCATCACAATTCTTGACACCCCACCACAAGACAGAACAAAGCACCACAAGAAGATTTCACAGACCAATTTCCCTGCAAAACAACAGGAAACACCAAATTGTGATTTGCTGACAATAACCAGTGTCAGTCTTGTCACAAAGTCTGTTTTCATCAACAAAGGGCTATGACTAGAAAATATTCTGTCCCATAACAGAGATAGTACAGCAGACATTTCCCTACATTTTTACATTGTTCTGCTCATTCTATTATTTAGTGGTAATCCTGTTAAGCATTCTTCTCTCAGTATCTGTACTTGGATGAGTTTTCAGTTTCTGACTATTTTTAGCTGTAAGAGTATGGTCATGTTTTTTTTTTTTTTGTTTGTTTTTTACTGATATTTACACTTATGAATTTTAATGTAACATCAGTCAAGTCCTGACAGCAAACTTACAAAATATGAAAAACATAACAGTAGGGAAACATTAACAGTAAATGTCACAAAATGTACTCTCGCCTGCTCTAAGGTTGAGCTCTAACGTCCATTTCCAGCACAAGACTACCAAAAGGCCAATACTATGAATACATTTAAAAAAAAAAAATAAAAAAAAATCAGCTGTCATTCACATCTGATGCAATAGAGTCTGCAGCAACACATCCACTTTTGATGTAAGGTACACCATATCATAAAAAACACACCATGCTTTCAATGGGATAATACCATGCCTTCATGGCAGGCCTATGAACACATGTGCAGAAATACACCCATGGATAAGGCAGTGTATTATGTTGACTGTCCATTCTGGATTTTATGGAGCATTCCAATGAGGTTAGCTGCTCTATAGATCAAATGATCAAATCCACAACCTGGCCAGGACTCTAAGCTACGCTTTCCCTGTATATGTGCATTTATGTGGCAGAGATTGGCGTGTGACCTTCGCACTGTAGTGACCAAGGACACAAATACTGTTCTCCTGATTCTTGTTGCTAGCCGTCAATGTGGTCTTATTTTTCATAGACTTAGTTTGGATGCCCTTAACGCTGTCTCCTTTTTCTGTTTTTTAGAAAGTCTATACCTTTTCTGATTTATAAATCCTGCTATCACCCATCACACATATCAGCCCCTAGCCCAGCTACCTTTCCTGCCATCCACACATGTGCTGGAAACATAAAAAAAACACAACAACAAAAACCGGAATGCAAGAGCGACAGAGCAGGCCAGAGAGGGGAGATATTTTGAGGTGTATCCTGGCTGTCTGGCCCTGGCTAATGCCCTCTTCAGTGAGGTGGAATGGCACATAAGCTCCCATTAATACAGGAATGAGTTGAATTTAGCCCTGTCTGCCTGCATGGCTGGCCTGGCCAGCCCCCCTGGCTTTCCATGAAGTGTGGGGCACAACACTTACTGAAAAGCTCTGCGCCGCACTCCGGCACGCCACACCCTCCTGACACCCCCAGCGCTCTCCTTTGTTCTCTAACTATAGCCACAGCGGTGCCAAGGCCCCCCGACTTAAATATTCCACTATAAAACAAGTGATAATGAACATGAAAAGCACCCAGCGCTGGTAGTCGACTGAGCTGCTAAGCACACGCAGCCGTGTGCACACACACATACGCAATCAGTACATGTATGTGCACACACAGATACATTAAAGGTACGCTCACACGCACACACAACACAGGTGCACTCAACTACACAAGCACACAAATGTGCACACATATGCTCACAGACAACTCCCCCCTCCCTTCCCGCATATACACATATGTTGAATCAAAAAAAGAAAGTGTGGAGAGAGGGGATGAGAGGTGTAGAGACCTGGGAGTGGAAAATGATTGATCCGTTTTAAGGGTCCTATAAATCCACCAGCTGATGTGGGTATAAATGGGGGCACGCATGTCTTTCCTACCTGGCAACCCGGCTTACCATCACAACAGGGATATTTATACTACCCAGCCTTCCGTAAGACCTTGACAAACCCTTCACATGTTAGGAATGGCCGGCGGGAATTAACATACACCGGTGTTTTCTAAATTCTCATAGCCACACTCATGTTCAGAGCTTTTAGTGCTTTGTTAGTTGATGGTAAAGCATTCGTATGCATGTGTATGTTTAGGTTGTGTTTGTAGAATGAATGCGCTGATTCTTGGAAGTGATCTTGCACGTCGGGATTACTTTGTGTGTGTGTGTGTGTGTGTGTGCGCGCATGCAAGTGTACATCTTGCATATTTGTATGACTGTGTGTGTGTGTGTGTGTGTGTGTGTGTGTGTGTGTGGGTGTGGGTATTGATGAGTGGCAAGGGCTTTTACAGTACACTGTATGTAACTGACTGTGGAGCGTCTGTGCAGAGGGAGTCTCCATGTAAAGGATGCCTGTCTCCGGAGCTGCCCGGAGTGGCCAGGCAGCCAGGCACCTTTGACCAGGACGAGGCCCCCTCAGGCCTTCACGTACACACACACACACACACACACATACATACACACACACATATATACACACCCCTCTGCAGGCCCCCCACTCTCCCTGGGGTAAGATGGGCCCACCAAGGCCCCTCCTGGAGCTGTTCCCCCAGCAGCTCTGCATCTCCACCTCTTACCAACTGCTCCGCACAGACATGGCCAAAAGCCAGGGGACGCCACTGTCGGAGGGGGGTGGGGGGGTGGGGGTGCTGATGTGTGTGTGAGTGTGTGCGCTTGTGTGCATAAGTGTGCACGTGCCTGCATACGTGTGTGTATGTGTGTGCGAGAGTGCGTGCGTGCGCGCGCGTGTGTGTGTGTGTGTGTGTGTGTGTGTGTGTACGTGCAGAAGGGGGGTCTATCCCCAGACACAAGTTGCTCAGTTTTTTGGAAAGACTCCGGCCCACCCAAGAGGAAAGAGTAGGAGGAGGAGATGGTTGGGGGCGGAGGGGGGCCGAGGCCTTGGGGGAACAAAGCCTTATTTCAAACTTGCCGAAAAACAGGGGTCTTTATGCTGTGATGCTGGGGCCCCCTCCTATGTAGGGAGATGTTATCGCAAAGATGCAATATCCACCTCACCGTAGGGCCAGGGGGCGGCTGCATAGGCCTCCAGTGTTACACTAAGTACCCTGGGGCACTGACCTCACTAATGAAGTCTCCCTTGGCTGCCGCTACTCACTACTGTACCCTCCTTTGTCTTTCACACGGGGATCTCTCCCTCTCTATTTGTCTGTCTGCCTTTCTGTCAGTCTGACTGGCTGGCTTGTAGCAGCAGCTGTGTGTGTGTGACCGTTGGTCATATTTTGTCTACTCTGAGAGTTTGTTTATGTAGCTTATTGTTTGTATGTTTTGTCCTCATATGGTGATGTTTGTTTGTTTTTGTCTGCCGCCTTGATTTCCTGCACGATCTGGGTCTTTCAATCCGCATGGCTGTCTCCACAGTTTGCTTTGAAGTGTCTCCCTGATTTATTGTCCACCTGTGTCTTATAGTGCTCTTGACTTTGAAGCTTTCACTTATCTAACCGTCGAAGCTTCTTCTTTTAAGCTCACTATGAATTTGCTGTGACTTTTATATGTGGCCTTGAGTTGCATTTAAAGACATTACACCAAGCTCTACAGGGAATCCACAAGTGGGAAAAGGGAAATTTGATTTTGCGAGATGGGGAATGGGAGAAAAGCACAATTAAAGTGGACGCCCCACATTCCTGTGTGGAGCCAGTGGCCTGGGGATAGGATTTGCTCAGTTTTCCTGACAGCTTGGAAATCCCACCACTCCGTGGCTTGATCCGCGTCTCAGCTTGCGTCTTCCCTCCCAACCCAAAATTTAAAGGGGGAAAATTATATTCATTTAGGGGAGAGACAGAAGAGTGCTGTGAGGAATTTGGGTACGTTTTAGAAAATATGTGTGGAGTTTTAGGCTCTGTGATCAGTTGACAACTTGATTTTCAGTTGATAACAGCGTTACTATCTGTGAATCTGTCATGCAAAATCTGCCAACACACTCCAGCTATTGATAAAGCTCCAACAAGTCAGAGAAAACTTCTCAGTGTTAATTATCCGAGCTCTCTCTAAACACAGTGCCATGTAGAATTAGCATCTTGTGACACTGCCAATCTGTCACTGCTTTCTTAAACCACCAATCAGTGCAGGGGTGTGGCACCCCATCTTTGAGGCTCTGAATACACAGAGCAGGTCTCGCTACAATTCCACAATGCCCATCCCCTAGGGGGGCAATGTGGAAAGTTTGCTTTAGCACCCGCTGGGTCAGAAGATGAAAGAGCTTTGGGATGGACATCGGTCTATGGTTGGGGGACAGGAGGGGAGCACAGAGGGGGGCAGCGGGCTTATATCTCTTTATCCCGTCTGGCGTGCTGTGGCTGGGCCCGACGCACATCAGCTGTCCAACTCTTCCCCGGCTGCCAGTCGCCGCGCGGCCCAAAGCTGGCCTGTCTGCTGACGGATTACCTGGACAAGCGAGTGTACCCTTCATCCCCATTCCCTCTGAATATACAGATCCACCCTGCCCCTCCTCCCTGAAAGCCCTCACCTGAGCCCCCTTGCATGGCCCAGGGGTGCAGTTATAAAAAGATGAAGGGGTTCAGGGCCTCTCCAGGGTGGGGCTGAACTAGGGCAGGGGTAGTGATTTGTGGGGGGCTGCTGTGGCAGTTGCGGTGGTGTCTATGGGGGCTAGCCGGGATTAGCTGGCGGCTGGCAGTTATTGATTCAATTTGAGATGCTTTTTTATCTGCGAGCCGCCTAAGGCCAGCGCACATGCTAGCTTCCTCCACGGACCCTAATCCCTACTGGTTATAAAAGGAATATGCCTTTGGTGGCGGAGGAGATGCTCTGAATGCCTGCGCTGCAGCAGAGGAGGCATCTGTCATGTGTGTGTTTGGTTGAGCCGGCATTGGGATCAGGGGGGGCTCGGCGTGTTGGCTGCAGGTTTTAACTGGTGCTGAGAGCTAGAGTAGAGGAGAGTTTGGAGAGGAATGAGCCGGCCCACTGTTGGTATGCACTCACGGTTTGCACTGCTTGTGTGTATTTGTGTCCAGCATTAACACACTGCCATGTATGTGTACTGTAGTCCTACACACATATCATAGTTTGCATGTGTGGACCTCCTTGAGCCACATTTTTACTTCACCTTGACAAATTTGGTTAATAATTTGTCATTAACGTGGAAAGTGAACTAGGGATTTCAGCAACTGCATACACCGGAATGTGTAATTCCACAAAAATGTCAATCTTGTACATGTGAGGGGCTTACACTGATTACAAAAGCGCAACTGGACCTCATTAACTATATTTTGATCTACTATGAAAGAGGAGAGAACGACGGAAAAGAAAGAAAATGTGTGACAGGCACTAGAAGAGAGTGAGAGGCAGAGACCAGAGGTTAATAAGAGGACCGACAGAGGCTGATGGATGATGAAAGAGTGATTCAGCCCTTTTTCTCCTCCCCTCCCTCTCTCATGTTTATTCTGAGATTGTCATTTGTCATTGGTGGAGAGCCTCTCTCTCTTTCTCACCCGCTGTAGCCGGCTCCAAATCATGCACAGACAGATGGAGGGGCCAGCAGCTCAAATAGAGAGTGGATGGGGGAAAACCAAGGCCAGCATCCCACGTTTGATGTCTCTCCCCTGGGCCTCATCCGCCCTGTCGCCCCCCTGGTTGGTGCTGACAGATGGAACTTTGAGACACCAATCCATCGGGAACAGTGAAACAGGAATACGGGACAGGAGGAGGGACAAGTGTGAAAGATGAATGGCTTGATGAATTGAAGGCTATATATGAATCAGTGGGAATGTGGGTAGAAACTCACAAGTTGCAGCCTTCCATAATGCATGAGGCATGACTCAAATCTACTCAGCATTGTGTTAATAACTCTCACTTGCAGTGCAATCGATCAAGAAAGTTATCCTGGTCTTCAAGTACCACAGCCCTGTTGGTTTTCATTCTACCCAGCTAATCACAGACTGATTTAACCTGGAGTGTAAGGTGAAAAACCAGCAGGACTGGAATAATGAAGAGCCAGTATTGAGAATCTTGCCTCACTGTCAGTTGCAGACCCATTCAGCTATGCATTTGAATTGGGTTCATGTGCAACATACAATACATGTAACCTGTGGTAATTCAGTAGTTGGAAGCTGCAGTGCTGTATATCACTGTGTTGTCAATTGTTTTGTTGCTGTGAGCTGATATTGCCACAGATGACCACTAGAGGCTGACAAACTGCCATGACCAGCCACAGCCTGCCACTGACTGCAGTGCTGGTGTAGTGGCATACACACTCACACACACACACACACACACACACACACACACTGTCAAAAGCAATATAATATCACAGCATGAACACGTGTATACATGCTACACTGAGAGAATGCGATCACTTACTTAAAGCAGAATGCAATGTGGAAAACCTGAGATTTTTCATTTCCTCTGTGAAACAATCTTAGAGCTGTTTAGTGGCATGGTCTGTGTGTGGTTGACTCCTCTCGTCACAGCACGTCTCAAAGTTCAAATAAAAAGAACTTGGAGATCTAGCGAGGGAACAGTATTCCTATTCGCTTTGTTTGGAAGACAATGCACTTTTGGTTTAGCGAAAGTATCCTAGCAGTAATTTTTGGAAGTGATGTTTTTTCAATCTATCTTACTAGAACTAGTCTGCTCAGCATGATGAACAGGAATCCCTGGGTACATTAAAAAAGAGGATAACATGAGGTGATTGCAGTCACTAAAATCCTTTCAAATATAGTGGAGCAGAAAACAGCATCAAGAACAAGGACAGAGCTGATTGGAGAATGCTTATCTTGGAGTGGAGAGAAGGTAATGGAATTAACATTAGCTTCTGAACAGGAGTGACCTTTACTGAGATCCACCAGGGGCTGATTTCAGGAGCTGGATGGCTGAACTCCTTGTTGACTGTAGAGTTTACAGAAAATCTGAGGTGAAATAACATCTGCCCACTGAACCAGCTCCTTGGAGATACTGCATGCACCCACTGGGCATGCACATCATGGACTTTGCTTGCTATCCGATTTGGACCACCCTGTCAGTCCATTACTTGTGATATCTGCATTTCTCCTGGCCCGGTTTTGACAAAACTTCGGGGAATTATGGATTTTGACACTGGGGTCCAGGATTGTGAATATCCCCACTCAAACCTTAACCACTAACCACAGTGTATGCATGATCCAAACTGGGTAGGGATCCAAACTGGGAAGCCACAACGCGTATGCACACCTTGTGAGTGCATTTAATACCCCCTCCACTTCCTGCCCTCCCTAATTTCACTACTTTTATGTACAACTTAAGTGCAACTTAAAAGTCAGAACAGTTGCGTACAGTGGAAAGCATAGGCAGGACCAGCAGAACAGCAATCAAACTAGTTGCCAGAGGGAAAGTCCTTTCAGTTGTCTCCTTCCATTCATGGCCGTGCTGCCACAGAATTGCCAGCATCATGCCAGTATGAATGGATAATTGTGTTGTGTTTTCCTCTTGCCCAGTGTGGAATCTGAGAAGCCGGATGCCAGTCCAGGGGACAGTGGCACTGCCAACTAGCAAAGGGCCCTCACCTACTACCCTGCCCGTGAGCCAAGCAGGAGACTTGGGTCTTAGTGGCCAGGGGAACTGGGGACAGCTGCCTGGACAGCAGTTCAATTCCCCTATTCTGCCTTCCACCTGTTGTGTTCAAGAAGTTTGCATCTGGCTGCCTCAGTGGCCTAGCTGTGAAATATACAGGACTCAAAAGTAAAACTACCAGCATACCACTTACCTTGGGTGAAAAAAGCCTTAATGAATGAGTGTGTATGCTGAGTGTACCTGTGGATGTACCTGCTTTTTAACTTATGTTTGTGCAACCAAGTACTTTTTTGTTGTTGTTGGCACTTATTTCTAGCTAGAAAAGAGTTTTGCATGTATCTCAACATACACACTCATGTATTGTTTTTCTCCCACGATTGGGTTCTGTCTGTTTGTCCATCCATCTGTCTGTCCATTACTCCATTGCTCCATTAATCCATTACTTGTGTTTTCTGTGTTTCTGCTGGCCTGGTTTTGACACTGATTTTGAATATAAATCAGACTGGCCCACCACAGCGACACTGCCAGGTCAACAGGACACTAAGCCTCATGCTCACTGTTTCGGACATTGTTTTGTATTGTATGAGCCCTTGAGGAATGATGTGTAATGCCTCAGGCAAATAAACAAACCAAAAAAAAAGTTACATTCAGGGCGACTTGCACCAATCATGGGGGATGCCATGGTCATTGTTGTTTTGTTGCCAGGGTAGATGTGTTGCTTGTTCTAGTAGTGATTAAAAATAGGTATGTCAGGCAAAAATGCTATTTGATAATCACAGGGAATTATTCAACAATTTTGTGACAGTTCAAAAAGTCAAAAATGGTGACCCATAGCTACTAGTGATTCCTTTATGCCAAATTCTTCAGCTGACACACCCAAGTCACTCATGAGTTTTACCATGGCTAAAGGTGTTTTTATCAAAATGACTGTCTAGTATACTGCATAGTGAATAATAATAATACTAATGAGATGCTTTATTTATTTATTTATTTATTTGTTTATTTGTTTGTGCCCTCATCCCCCTCCTCGGGGAGCTCAGAGTGCAAGTTCAGCTACAAAACAGCACTGTAGGTATTCAGTGTGTTGCTTCAGCAGTACATGTACCTGCCATCTTCTCACTCACTACCCTGCTGTTCAAACTCCACTCACCAGCAGCTACATGGCTTTGAATCCTGGGGCATGGCATGCTCTTGCTTTGTACTGTTTCCTGCCTATACTCATCAACAGCGAGATATTAAAAACGGGTTAGGCTGTCACCTCTCTTGAAAAATGCCCTCATTTGTCTGCCTGCATCTTTCACATTATGCCAACTGGACCATTACATCATGCAGTCATGGGACATTGTGACAGGCTATGATTAATGAATTTGTCCATTCTGTGGCACAGCATGGAGGACGATAAGGGCAAACTGCAAGCTGTGTGTACTCAGACACCCACCTGCCATCATTTCCTTTCAGACTCTTTTTCAGAGCAATCATTTTCAGCCCCCCAAAACACCCCCACCCATTCTTTAAACATGCTAACATAAGCCACATGCATAATTCTCTTAAGCATCAATCTGAAAAAAATACCTGATCTGGACATGGGACTTACATAGGTTACATAGGTAGATACATACATAGGTTCTCACAGATTCCTGTCCAAAAGATGTATTGTTATTTTAGACAATCACTGAAGCAGTTCTTAGAAATGTTTTTTTAAAGCTCCATTTGGTCGTCATGTTCATGGCGAAATGTACATATTTGGTTATTGTGGCTATCAGTAGGCTATAAAACGGCGTGAAATAGAAAACCTGGCAGCATCAGTAGCGAGTGCTCCTAAAATCCTTGCATAGATTATATGTATATATAGTTTTTATCGATGGGAGTGTATAGATTTTTTACAGGATTTCGAAGGAATGTATATCCCGCTCTTACAGGAGGATTTTGCCCTTTTGTCCCATGTGGTGGAGACCAGGATGCCTGGCTGCTATGCTCATGTTGGGGCGAAGGGGAGGTCAAGTTTGGCTTCCCTGGCGTTTGCCGCCTAGAGCTCACTTAGCCCCCCTGTCATATATATTTGCGCGCCGTTTGGTTCTGATTGCTGCTGCAAGCCCTGTGGAATGCGGAGCAGTTATGCACAGTTGTCATTGCAGACCCGTTCCAGAAGCGGCACTCAATGTAGACATGTAGGGAGAGACTTTTAAGGCCCACTATCTGCTATCTGTGTGTGTGTGTGTGTGTGTCTGTGTGTGTATGCAGTGTCAGCGTGCCTGTCACTTGGAAGAAGCTCGTGTCACTGAGTGCGAGTGTGCTGTATACTGGCTAATTTCTTAGAGCAGTTTGTTTGTGTGCCATATGTCTCCCTTTCTGTTACATTCTATCCTGTCTCAATCCCTTGCTGTCTATTTCTCAGTCTCTCTCGCCTTTCCTGTCTTTCACCCTTCATGCTCTGTTCCTTCCTCTTTCTCTCGCTCTCTCATTGTTGTTCCAGGCCTGTTTAAACCCAGGGCCCGCTTTCCAAACTCAGCCAGCCCGTTGTCTAGCCCATAAACATTCCTCGTCTTGGAAGTCATCGACCAAAGATGGAGAAATGGGAAGCGCTTCCATCCCAGACGACAGCAAATCCTCCCATCCATTATGTCTCATGTTTTCGTATTATTTTTACTTAAGCTTGGAGAATCCTATTATGTGCACAGTCTGGAGGTTCTGTGACATGCATAAACATCAACACCAAGTGCTCACACACACACACACACACACACACAGAACCCCCAGCATTAACCCATAAAATATCAGTACAGCATACACCTATTCTGACAGAAAGGGTCAGTACTACAAGGAGCCTGTGTATGGTTGGATGATAAATTGACCTTATATTTACATGGTGATTTGAAACTAGATCTGGTCTGGGATTTTGGATTTTGTGATATTGTGATATGACATAAATGCTGTCTTTTCCTGGTTTAAAGGTTATATAGACTTCTCTAGCCATTCCATTAATTGCCTCTTCCTGCCTTGGCACCACACCCACATTACTAATGATACTGTATCAAAAATCTTATGAAAGCAACAATAGCCATCTCTTCAACACCATCAGAATATTGATAGTGAGGTACTCGGCCAAAGATATCACAATATTTGATTTTGTCCATATCACCCAGGATTGAACAGAACATAGGGAGATACTGCAAAAAACACTGCTGTGGACTTCTCTATTGTTTTTTTGTTTTGTTTTTTTTATTCTTTAACCAGACAAGTCTTTTAAGTTCAAACTGGAACAAAGCTGGCTGGACAGAAATCAGCTTGGCAGTAACAAATGCATAAGTGGAGTGCAGATACTGCATACTCCTACCCCCTCCAATCCTTCACACACCTTCTCACTGTCACCTCAAGACAGACTCTTTATGGAGAAAATGGTCATTGGATCCCTGCCCTACCTCTTTACTTCCAGCCTTATCCAGGTACCACCACCCCACAAACACACCCCTTCACCTCTGCTTTTACGCCTCTCTGCTCGCCCCCCAAACCGAGCCATTAAGTGGTACCCTGATGATGATGCAAGAACAGTCTTGGACACCTCTCTTGCTCCTCTTCTCCGCCCCCTTTCCTCGCCTCACTCGCTCTTCCCTCAGCAGCCCCCGCACCCTCCCACACTCCTCAAACCCCACCCCCAGAGCGGACATGGCACCCACCAAGCCAGGGACCAGGCTGGGGATTCTGAGGTGGCGCCCAGACCCGGATTATTTACGAGAGCTGTAGAGCTGCGGAGACTGTGGTATTTCTTCTTTCAAATGCCTGGGATGGGAATGCATGTTATGGGGAATATGGAATCTCCGAGGCCCCTCACTCTCTTTTGCTCCCTCTCTTCCTCTGTGTGTGTGTATGTGCCTCTCTCTTTCTTTCTCATGCTTTCACTCTCTCACTCTCTGACTCTTGCTCTGCTCCTCTCGATTTTGGCTCTCTGGCTCTTAAGCTCTTATGGAGTTGGAGCTTTCTCTCATTGACAGTCTCAGTGGAGCACTCACATGTTTGTAAGGAAAAAAATACACTTATTTGTCCATTGCCTAGATGCAGCTACATTCTCCAATAGAAAGTAAGAATACCCCACACTTCAGGGTTTGATTCATCACTAGATTGTCCTTAACTATAAATAAAACCTCTTCAGCCCCATTAGTCCCATCGGTGGGTTTGTCATCATCAATGTATACTTCACAGCCAAGCTTTGTTCAGACACACATAATTTTATTTAAAATTTTTGAGACCTCAAGGTTTCCAAAGATACTGAATATGTCCTGCTGGATTACAGGGAAATGTGTATGAAATGATTCACAAGACATCTGGATATTTTCTATTTGATGGAATGCTGCAACCATAAACAATGGCATCTTGGTTTTGAATATTTCAGTCAGTATCAGTCAGCTTTGGAACATGCAGATACAGCATATGTTGGTGCTATATGTGGCATTGCCATACAATTTGGAAAAAAACATTATAACTTTGAAGCTATTCAAGGAGAAATTTAAGGAAAAATTAGAGTTCACCGGGGTTAATTTGATGATGGATGCATTCTTACTGAAATAACAATCCAGCCAAGAGGCTGTCACTCAGGTTGACCTTCTTAGGCCACTGATATCACATCTCCAACTTTTTGTGACAAAGCAAAACGTCCTGGAGACTCTGTGACTGCAATTAGGTAAGACCCTGGAGCCTGTCTGCTTGAATGCTCCTGCAGGGTCTGGGCTGAGCTGGCTGGTGTGGTATGGGAGTGGGGTGCAGATAGCGGTAATCACGTGGATGCCTAGGAAAGAGGTATCTGACATTGATGCCATGTTCCACATGCCCAGAATAGCCAGCCGTTCACGGATATCTCAGGACACACAAACACTGTAAATTAGAGGCCTCGGGGTGGCAAAGAAGTTCGTGAAGGGAGCTAGAGGGGGAACGCCAGGGTGAGAGGGTTGTTGGGAAATGGGGGTGAGGGTGGGGGTTGTTTCTGGGGAATGGGAGGCAGTGTGGAGTCAGCAGGGGTCAGATTCTCTGTCTTGGATATCAGCATCCGGACACTGATGCCAAAACAGCACAAACTGGAGAAACGATTAGATGAGAGAGAGCGAAATAGAGAAAGAGAGAGACAGAGAGAGGCCCCTGGTGTGGATCACAGTGCTTTACAGCTACTGTAGCCCCCCCGGAGAAATGAGGAGATGGCCAAAGGGGAGAGGAGGGGGTTGGAGAATGAGACAGCAGAGAGGAAGGAGAAAGGCTTGGCGTCAGTTGGGGGTTTGGGGAGGGGTATGTTATGACATGGAAAACCCAGACTGTCGGTCACGCTGGTCTGTGTGGGTCTTTAAGCACTAGGAAGGCCTCAGAGTCCAGCCTGGCTGCCTCCTACCTGGCGTTGGTTGGAACCAGGATACAAGGAGTCAACCTGTCACTGACTCCTGCTTGTAAACAAACCAAATACCGTGGGAAAGAGGAGGTGTGAAGCAGAGGATGCTGCTGTTTCCATGCCCTGTCTCTCTTTCCGTCTCTCTCTCTCTCTCTCTCATCAACCCCCAAGTTTTTCCTCTTGTGTCAGCGAGAAATCAAATACCGCCCCCCTTCCTTTAATGATGTCCTGAACTCCTGATCTTTCTCAAATCCATGTGCCATTTTATTTGTTTGCCACGTGAACCTTTGAGGCATGCCAGAGGCTGGAGCTCAATTCTTCATGCCTGATAGAGACATTGACTTGAACAGCTCATTAGTAGATCGTAAGGATCATCCAAAGCTCCAGCTCCTGGCTGCCATTCCTAATGATACATGTTGTGAATATTAACACTTGCGGTAATTGCTATAGTTCAGCATTTCACCCTCTGTGCCATAGTTTTAGTTGTTTTCTTCACTGGTTGAGATAAATATAGATGTCTGTCCTCAGTCCAGCATGTTTGAGTTTGAGAGTTCCAGCTAGTTTACTCTTTCAATAATAAACCACTGTACAAGAATAGGCAATATTGCGGGTCTCTATGGCAACCACAGGCTTTGCACATGAGAAGTCAGAGAACATGCCCATCAGCAGCTAGGGAGGCAGGCAAGCAGGCAGACATTTTTAACCTTGACATTTTTGGAGAGATACCATTACAAGTTAGTCCAAGACTTCCCATCGCCAACCCAGCCGTGAAACCTGCTCCCGATGTTCTTTCCAGTTTTGGATACATCTTTTTTCCCCCTCCTCCTCATCCTACTCTCCCTGACAGGTCTCACAAACACAGCCTGTCATTTTTAATAAATGCTCAAAACCATGCACTGGTTTTTGTCCTGGAGGATCTAGAAATGACTAAGCGATGGCTGGTTGCTGGGACTCTGTGGAGAGGCCCTAGGGTGAGGGAATGGAGCTGGAAGGGAGAGCTGGCCCCCGAGACGCCTGTAAGCCGTCGGGATACACACTGGCCTGGCCACAAAAATGAGCCTCTGGCCTGTTTTGGCCAACCCTCTGGCTCTATACAAATACACTCTCACTGACACACACACCAGTGGAAAAGTGGGACTATAGGTGGCTGCGGAACATGGAGAGAAGAACGATGGGCGGATTTGGGAATGAAGGGTGGTAGCAATGGGTTGGGGTGCTGTACATTCATTCATATTTCTCCCCCTCCTTGTACAAGCTGGCCAAACCAAATTGGGTGAATCGGTGTTCCTTATAAACAAGCTGCAAACACATAATGGCGCCTCCAACTCTAGAGAGAGTCAGAGAGAGAGAGAGAGAGAGAGAGAAATGGGTATGATTAGTACCAATTTCATTCTAAATGAGAGGAAAAGAGAGAGAGTCAGACAGAGACGGAAAGCATGCCAACCCCCAGACTTACATAGTGGCGAGGGGAGCACAGCCAGCGGCATCAGAGGAGATTGCGGAAATTGTAGAAACAAAATAAAACAAAACAAGTCGAAAGAAAACAGGCCTGTGTTTGAAAGAGTGGAGTGCTCTGGGCTGATCTCAGCAGGCTTGCAAAAAAACCCATAAATCCTCCCTCGGGACTTCGAATGATGCTGTCTCTCATCTGTTAGCTGTGGTTGAGAACATCGTGTCAATGCCGGCGGCTCTTCCCTTCACTGACAGACACTGTTCATCTCAGATCATCAGCACTGTCTTGCAGAAACCTAAAACATCCAGGAATTCTCATTTGAAGCCCATTTTCCCATTGCTCATGGTTTATATTAGCTTTACAATACAATATGCACTGAATGTACAAAATATTATTTATTCATTATAGAGTTCCCCTGTTAAATCTGTTATGTTATTATTATGTGCTAAGAGTTTACTTAGGCCCCAAAGAGAACTCACATTGTAGTCCACTTCACATAGCACTATTTCATTCCGACACTGTATTTATACCTGTTTTCTATAATGTAATATTTTCTATAAACATTTTGAACATTGAGTCGTACCTTGTGCTTTGAGAAGTCTTCTTGACCCAGCACAAAGCCGTTGGTGGCTTGCAGAGATTCATACACCCCTCTTGCCATCTTATTTTCGTCCTCAAGCAATACCATGATTGCACACAAACGCAACAGGCTCCCCTTAGTACTAATGTATTCAGATTACAGGCAATTACAGCTTATTACTGTTCTGGGGGGGAAGCGGGGCTCATTTGCAGTATTTGTTCAGTGAATGTCTAAGAGCGGGAAGGGGAGGGAGGCTTGTGCTTCCTGCTGTGCGAGCCGTGATGCTGTAGGAGCACCGTAGCGTAGCACAAATATTAACGACTCATTTCCCCCTCACCTGGAAGACAAAAGTGGAGCTAATCCAGATACATAGCAGTGCTAATAGCCCAAATAAATCTTGTGAGCTCACTTTGTGGTTTATTGTCTTTTGGAAGAGCAGATATGGAAAATCAATCCATGGTCTGGTACTCAAGAATGGAGCATAATTTTCAAATGTTTGAACTTCTTTTAAATGTGGCAACAACTGTCTCTTTGTTGCTGCAGAGTATATACTCCCAATTAAACATCTAAGTTATTGTCTGGATGGTAATGGCTTGCAGGATGGTTCGGGTCTTGACATATCAACAAACCCTAAACCGTTAACTTTTGTGTCACATTCCTTTGGCACGACTTGCATTCCAGCATGTCTCCAGACAACCCATTTTCGGAGGTGCTTTCGCTGCAATTATAGACACACACGCTCATAAAGACCACTTTTTCCTTCACCCTTTTATTTTTGTTTCATTTTTTTCTTAGTGCCGCTGATTCTGTAACTAATCATAGAGCTGGGTGTCTTTGTAGTGGTGAGCGGTGGGGCTAACGGAGATTGAAGTATAAGGTCTGGTAACCTTGTTAAGTAGGTTTGGTGTTTGATCTGGGGCTATTTGCACCAGAAGTGCCACACTCCCTGTAGACATGAAGATATCTGAAACCTCTGCTCCAAGCAAGTAACTGATTAATCAAATGTATGAATTTCTAGATGGACCTGCTTTGTTGCTGTTCAATGCCTAGCTTTACCAAAACATATCAAAGTCAAGATCACGCTGGTCCCATTAGTAGCTTTTGGAAAATGGGACACCAAGAGTTTCTGAGACAAACTGATGAGAAGTTATATCAGGACCAATTTGAGCAAGGGTCAGTCAAGAGGCCTTGATGCTTTCGTGGAACAATTTCAAGGTGGTTGAATGTGATTGCTGCAGGCTGTGATTGAACCCATTCAAATTCCAACAGGATGGGCCAGCTAGCTTCCCCCTTTTACCTCTGCTTTGCTTCAGGGCTGCTAACTTGGCTGACTTACGAAAAAACTCCCAAATGGCAGTTAGTCACTGGCTAAGAAACTGCACTGTCAAACTTAGCATCCTACCAGTGAAAACTTTGGCCATGCCAAATGTGAAGCCATGAAAGGGTTGCTGTGTAGCGCAATTCCTTCCCTCTGGACTCTCCATTTCTGTTGCTGTGTATTGCAGCCCCGTAGAGGTATATTTAGGTGTACGGTTTGGGACAGGAAGAGGGGAAGCTCTGAGGTTATTTGATTGCTTCATTATGGTCATATATATGGCCATATATTTATGTATACTTTGTTATGTATGTCATTACATGTGCACCAGTGAGTGTTTGTTTGTTTGTGTGTATGTGCGTGTGTGTGTGTGACTGAGTAAAGAGAGCTCAGTGTTTGGACCACCCTGCGAGCTGGGCTGAGTGACAGCGTGGGCCTCAAGACTCTTGCAGAGCACACACACAGACACAGACACACACACATATATACAAACACGTACATACACACACAGACACACACACACACACATGCGTCAGCGAGCTCATTTTTCAACATGTTGTTTTCTACTCTATTAATGTCTCATGACCAAATACATATCATACTCCAAAGCAAACAGCGTCATATTAAAATGGAATAAATCACTTTGGGATCAGGAGAGAACACACATTCTGTGGTGCAGCGCTGTACCACCCAGTAGTATCACAGGAAATATAGTCATATACCAGCTGCTTCCAATCCTTACACCCATATCACTTCCTTCTCATCCACTGATCCGAGAAGACTTGGATAGGTCAACCGTTAGGGAGATGCTTTAGTGATCGTATTCTCACTGCAGTCTTGATGAAAAAAGTCAACGCAGCGATGACATAAAGCTAAATTGAAACGAATGTTTGCTAGTTGTCAAACTGTTTCAACTGTAATTTCCCATTAGTCACCAGTCTTTTCTGTAAATTACGACCATTGCCTTTTAATAAATAGAGGCACGAGTCCAGCTATCCGCCAGAATGAAGTGCTATCCTCACTAATAGTGTGTGCTTAGGCCTCTATTCAGAGAAACCCAAGCTCCGGCTGTGATGATGTCATTCCTATCACAGGCTTATTATTCTTATTACCATATCGCGTCTCATTCTGTGCTCCTGTTAAGACACATCTGTAGCTCAGTCTTCCACTCTCAGGGAGAACACACACACACACAAACACACAAACACACTCAATTGTAAGTCTTTATTGTTAGATGATGTGTATAAATCAGTTGATGTTTTATGGAACCTTTGAGCCGCCACATCCTGTTATCAAACATGCAGCAAAAGAGAACACTCACTCATGCACACACACACACACACACACACACACACACACACACACACACACACAGCCTCAAGCAGCTACTTCCTTGGTACCCACCATAGCCCACCTCTAACTCCAGGCAAATGAATCCTAACCTCAGAATGTCTTTCCTGCCAAAGCCTTGTTCTGTGGTTGTCTGGACAGAAAAAGACGTTTGGAAATCGTGATACACTTTTTGGAACTGTCGATAGACACTGGATCCATGACCATGTGATGTGGTAGTACAACGAGTTCTCAAACTTTTTCTCCATTGAAGTACTGTAGTAGTTTATCTCTAGGGCACCTTGTATCTCCGTCTTTATCTGCAAGTTAACACGAAAAAGAGACTCATATTTAGAGTTTTGAGATTTTTTTTCCAATGAGAAGATGTATGCAGCCATACATCTTCTCATTGGTTCAGGTGATTCAAAAATCATCAACAGTCCCTCTCTTACATGATGATTTGGGTTGTTAGTGCAGGGCTGTGCTGTTGATGAGCCTCAGCAGTGCACTGGAAACTCATGATTATAATTTAACAGTCAAGACATTATATTGCAATTGGAAAGATGGGACACACCTAAGAATAAGGCTTCTCCTTGTCTTCGATAGATCAGGCATGAATCATGAAGCCTTAGCTGGCAGAGCATAGACTCTGTTTGTGCCTCTGTGTGTGTGTGTGTGTGTGTGTGTTGGGTTAGGATTATCTTAGTTATTTATACTAGTGTTAAGATGAAACTGGAAAAAGCCAAACTTATCTAAATATTGTCTAAATTGTCTAAATGTGCTGATTTCCAGAATGTTTAGACTTAGATCAAGGGCTGTACCTCTGGATCTTCAAAATTTTAACTGAGCTAACACAATACATTATATAAGTTACTAAAAATAGATGACAGTTTTGCAAAAAGTAGCACAGCAAGGAAATGTTACAGTTCCTGCTTTGATCCTGCCATAAGTCAATTAGCTGGGCTAAGTGCACATTGGTCATACATTTCATTTTAAACACTCTTACCATGTCACTTACACAGCTACCCTAAGATTTAAAAAATACACAAAACTGAATCTGTTGTATACTCATGATGCAAGAAGAATATATGGCTAGGTGAATACATATCAATAATGATCACCGTGTAATATATTTCAGTGTTCTTGAGATCAAATTTGCATTGGTAGTGCATAATGGGACCACATTTCTGGATGTCCATGCGACTTTTCTCTCCTGCTTCCTCGTCTGAGCAAAGATTCTGTTGATCAAATCAGACACAAAAGTTTTCGGGCAATTTTAATGTCATGCTGAAGAAGTTTGTTTGTGACTAGAAGATCATTTGTTAAGATTCATTTATTTATGGTTTATTTGATAAGGACCAATACAGTGCGCACAGACAAACTGAAAACAGCTATCCAGTGCAAATATCACAGTGTTTGTAGCAGAAGCTAATTTGCAACACCTGTCCCTTGAAGGGCTTTTGTAAAACGAAGAGATTCAGTGAGTTCCAGCGAGTTTCAGGACTTTGTCACTTTCACAGAAAAAGCTGTCTGAGGAAAAGATGTTTTGCAGATCCTGAAGTGGTTGAGAAATATCTGTAGTGGGAAAGTAAATAAGTAATGCGCTCCCATCCCTCAGCTATACCCATCAAGGCACCCTAAAACAAGGCACTTAACCCCAGCTATTTAAAAAAAAAAAAAAAAAAAAAAAAAAAAAAAAAACCTCTGGATTGAATATGTTGATACATTTTTAACATCAAAAGGTCTGAGTTATGAGAGTGATAGTTGGGCTGTGTAAAGTGAGGTAGAGCAGGCAGCTATCTGCCATAGCAGAGAGGGAAGGAGGGGGAGAAGCTGGCTGGTTGGCTGGCTGACTGACTAGGGACATCAAAGAGGAGGCAACCAACGCTGAGCTGAGCTCTCCAATGATTAAAAGCAGGGGCCACAGTAACGTCTGGACGGGCCATTTAAAACTAATGAGGGAAAATGAATAGAGCCATAGCCACTGGCATGTGGAGAGGGTGTGTGTGTGTGTGTGTGTGTGTGTGTGTGTGTGTGTTTGTGTGTCAGCCTGACTGTCTATCTTAAAGGACCAAAGAATGTATGTGTTTGTGTGTAAATCTCAGTGTTGTAGTTCATCACATGCGTCATTGCATAATGTTCAGTTCCTAGTGAGGACTCCCATTAGATGCTAATTGAGCACAGAAACTGTAGTTCCAGTAAAATGTTCTAGATCTATTTATCTCAGAGTAGAGCTGTGACAAAGGATTTTCATTAAAATTTGACACAAAACAGGGACAGGCAAAATCAGCCTCCTTATTGGATGTGTCACTGCAGTTCTATTCTTAACCCCAGAATATGTCAGTACGCTCATGTGCACGCATAATTATCGTCGTCACGTTGCATCCATCAGTTGACTCACTCTGTGTGTACTGTATGTGTGTGGCGTGTGTTGGGGGGCACATAGGCAGGAGCCTTTTGTTTTTTTATGAATGAGTTATGTTACTGTGGATCGTCTGTCATTTTCTGATGCCAGAAATAAGACAAGTCTAATGTGACACACACAAACAGAAACACGCTCACACAGTTAGTGGAAGCGAAGTGCTGACACAGGCACTTTAGTTTACAGAAAACTTGTGGAGCCGAGGACAGTGTGCCATGTGCACTGACTCACCAAATGAGGAGGTCTGCCTAAATTGTATTCTATATGTAAAGCGTGTTCGTCAGTACTTAGTGACATCACTCCTGGGTGGATGGCAGGTGGTATTAGGCATCATAATTACTCACATTTATATTTCAGGCTTTAAGCTGACACTCTAATCAAGAGCAGCATAGAGTGAGTGCAAAAGTCGAATAATATTCAGTTCTTAGATCACTGAATTTCCAAGGAGTGCAAAGATCAGGGCTTTTAGTGTCCTTACAAACAGTAATCATGCAAGAGCGAAGTGCTTGGAACTATCTTACTT